>NC_079199.1:8297670-8345170 GCF_029499605.1 Hyla sarda
GACAGGTGAATCTCTAGCTCCGTGTTTTCCCAACTAGGGTGCCACCAACTGTTGCAAAACTACAACTCCCAGCATGCCAGAACTAACCTAGACCTAAGTGTTGCGACCCTCCCACCCAAAAAAAAATAAAAAATTCTTAAGCAATAATTGAAGAAAAAATTGGATCGTCCTGGACGCTTGTTTTCGTGTATTTTCTTAGGCAAGATTAGTTTCAAGTTTAACACACTAAACGTGTTTCTGGTCTTGATCAAACCCTTCGTCAGGTTCTGCACTTACCCTGATGAAGGTCTGATCCAAGACTAGAAACATGTTTAATGCATTGGATTGCAGGAAATATTTGCTCTATGTAACTCTGGCATCTTCTTTTTTTCCCTCCATAGCTGGCGGATGCCTTATCAGATACTACTCCTGCCAAATCTAAGAATGTAAGCAACCCAAAAGAAAGTCAACAGCCAGGTGGATCCAACCCCTGGGGTACAAATCCAAGTGCTCCTTCTGCTCCTGGTTTCACACCTTATGGGCAAGGCCAAGGAGGAGGGCCGTACTTTAGTGGCGGATCTCAGCCAGGAGCCCCGTCACAACCGTATCCATCTGGACCCCAGCCAGGAGCCCCGTCGCAACCGTATCCATCTGGACCCCAGCCAGGAGCCCCGTCGCAACCGTATCCATCTGGACCCCAGCCAGGAGCCCCGTCGCAACCGTATCCATCTGGACCCCAGCCAGGAGCCCCGTCACAACCGTATCCATCTGGACCCCAGCCAGGAGCCCCGTCGCAACCGTATCCATCTGGACCCCAGCCAGGAGCCCCGTCACAACAGTATCCATCTGGACCCCAGCCAGGCGCACCGTCACTATACCCATCCGTACCTCAGCCAGGAGCCCCAACACAACCATACCCATCCGCACCTCAGCCAGGAGCACCATCGCAACAATATCCCTCTGGGCCTCAGCCAGGAGCCCCAACACAGCCCTATCCATCTGGGTCTCAGCCTGGAGCACCAAGCGCACCTTCAGGGCCTGCTGGGTCTTACCCAGGAGCTGCACCTGGACAACGGCCTTCTGCCCCAAATGCCCCATATCCTGGAGGACCCACTGGACCCTATCCAGGAGCCCCTGCTGGACAACCAAATGCCCCATTCCCTTCACAACCCACTGGGCCACAACCAGGAGCTCCCACAGGGCCCTATCCTAATGCACCTGGGCAATACCCTTCAGCTCAGTATCCTTCAGGTCCTGCGGGAATGCCAGGACCCTATCCTAACCCTCACGGAGCTCCAAATCAACCATACCCAGGTGCTCCAGGACAAGGTCCTGCACAAGGTGGATCTTATCCAACCCCATATGGTCAGTCAGGTCCTGCAGGTCCTGGCCAGGGTGGGCCTTGGGGTTCCAATCCATGGGCATCACAAGGTGGCCAGTATCCTGCTAACCCGAATCTGCCCTACCCAACCAGTGGTCCATTCCCAACTCCTGGTGCTGCATCATCTGTACCATGGGGTACTGTGCCCCCTGGTCAGTGGGGGCCATCTGCTCCATTTTCTGGGGCTGGTGGATCATACCCTAATCCAGGCTCGTATCCATGAAGTTGTTCTAGTGTCTGCCTCCTGACCCCAGAAACCCACCAAGTGAGTATATATTCTGTAATGTTCCTTTATATTTAAAACCTATACAGTGCGGTCTGTCCATATGGTGGTACAATAGGTGGGAAAAAGAAGATTTTGTTAGTTTTGTAGTATAGATGATGCTCTGACCCTGGACATTGCACAAAGGGAAACCATTACCAAGAAAAAAACACTTATAGGGTGCGTTCACACGCTTTTTGCGGGTTTTCCGCTGTGGAATTTACGCAGCGGAAAATCCGCCGCAAGCCCCATTCTGCAGCGTAAATTCTGCCGCGGACAATCTGCTATGAACAGCCGAGAAGAGCCCGCCCACTTTCAAATACGCAGCGGAAAACCCGCAAAAACAAAGAGCGTGTGAACGCACCCATAAGGAGTATTCCAGAGAAATTTTTCTACATTTAAGAGGGACTCCAAAAGGGAAAAAGTTTTCAAACCCACCGGTACCAGAAAGTTGAACAGATTTGTAAATGACTTCTATATATAAATCTTAATCCTTCCGGTACTTATCAGCTGCTGTATGCTCCACAGGAAGTTGTGTAGTTCTTTCCACTCTGACCAGTGCTCTCTGCTGACACCTCTGTCCATGTCAGGAATGGTCCAGAGTAGGAGAGGTTTGCTATGGGGATTTGCTCCTGCTCTGGACAGTTCCTGACATGGACAGAGGTGTCAGCAGAGAGCACTGTGGTCAGACTGGGAACTACACAACTTCCTGTGGAGCATACAGCACCTGATAAGTACTGGAAGGATTAAGATTTTTTATATAGAAGTAACTTGCAAATTTGTATAACTTTCTGGCATCAGTCGATTTTTTGCAAACAATTTTGTGTCCTCTGGAGTACCCCTGCACCAGGTAGGGAGAACCCCTGTACTCGCCCGTTTCTGTTCCCACACCAGTACTGGTCCCCGCTGTTAGTGCTTCCTGTTCATGGCATCCGCCAATGTGTTGGCGCTAGAACAGGAAGTACTAGCAGCGGGGATCAGGGGCAGGTAAGTACAGATTTCTTATTCCCACCATGACTCTTAAAATGCACACTCATTTCTCTGGAATATCCCTTTAATGTATTAGGCTACGGGCACATGTAGTAGAAATGCTGCAGATTTTCTACAGTGGAAAAGCCAGCAGAGCATTTTCTGCAGTAGCAAATCTGTACCTTCACCACAAGGGGGAGCTGACAGATTCTTATATTAAAAATGAGGTTTGTAACAATTGTTAGAATAGGTCCACACATTGCAGTCACATCACATTTTCTTCCACTAGAAGTGCCCAGGGCAGCTCCTCATCTAAATCTGTGTTTTTCAACCAAGGTGTCTCCAGCTGTTGCAAAACTACAACTTAGTGCATGCCCAGACAGCTGTTGGCTGTCCAGGCATGCCGGGAGTTGTAGTTTTGAAACAGTTGGAGGCACCGTGGTTGGAAAATGCAAATCTAAATAGTATCAGGTATTCATGATAGTTCTAAGACTAATAAAAGCTTTAAGTGACAAACTTGTGTATTCTTCTTATTGTCAGTGTGGTGTTGTCTCAGCGGCTACCCGGCTCCTCCCTCTGTTCTAATAGGAAGCTGTGTAGTTTTCTCAGGGAACTGACAGGAGTGCTGTAGGAGGAAAGTAGGCAGGGTAGGAGGAATGTGATGAAGATCTGATAGAAATAAATGCTTTCTGGGATTTGTAGTGCTGCACAACTGCTCTACCAGGACTAAGACCACCCGCCTCTCGCTCAGAAAATAAATACATTTAAATAGTGCTTTGGTGGCTTCAGAACTGGGGCAAATGAGTAAGGAATGCTACTTGCTTCTGCAGAATAAAAAAAATTATATAATATATAATCATAAATTATATATACATATTGTGTTTTTTTTTTTTTTTGTTTTTTTTTTTTTTTTTTTTCATTTTATAGAATTATTATTTTTTTGGATAAATTTCATAATACTCCTTTTAAATATCTGGTGCTGTCAAGTGAACTGTATATAGATATATGTGAAAATTGCTCATGTAATTTTTATTAAAAAAATGTTTTTTTTCTTCTTAGATTTCCCTTCACTCCGTTATGACCAGGGTGCGAATGCCGATCACCAAATGATCTACAACGGATCCCATCAGATGCCAAGAGTTCCCTCCCCCAAATAATGGAGGATGTGACTCCAGCTCCATCATCTCTGCTACACCGTTCCCTTGTGTGCCAATAGACTGATGCGGACGTTCCTCTGGATACAATATATAGACGACGTCTTTCTTTTTCTATAGATAAAAGTAAAATCTATTTCTATATAAAGATGAATCTGTAGCTTGTGTATGTGGTTTTTATTTTTTATTTTTGTATTTCTGACTTTTTGGGTGTGTAGGGGGGGGGGGGAGATTAATTTTGGCTTTAAATTGCAGGGGTTAATTTCCACTGCAAATTCTAAGTCTCATTAACTAATAGGCTTTCCTGGGCAGATTCCACCAAAAGAATAAATATGCTCATTCTTTCCGTAGTGGAACACTGGCCATTCCGCCACAGATCTTCTATAGTGTGCACTGATCAGCAGAATCCCATTGAGATCAGATGATCAATCTATTGATTTGATTAAATAGGATTCATCTCAGAATTACTCAGTGTGAATGGGGCCCTAAATGTGTGTACCCCCCCTTCTGCCAGCATCTTGTTGGAGATCTCTAGTGCTGGAGGACTCCTGGCTCTATACTGGGTGTTAAGGCCCTTCTTCTTTATTAATTATTAAATTTTTTTTGGAAAGGGTCAAAGCTGGCTGACCCCTGGCTAATTTAGGTAGTATTGCCCCTTTTTAAATTTTGGTCACGTGGTTTTCCTATTCAAATACGGTTTGCTGGGATCGGCTAGAAGCAAACATTCACCTTCCCTACAGCGCCCCCGCAGGGAAAATGAGGAATTGCAGGGTCCAGTTGAAATGAAAGGCCTTCTTTTTTTTTTTTTTTTTTTTTTTTTCCCCACTTCATAATTAAAATAATAAAATTACTAAAAAAGGGGATTAAAAACTCTGCATGGGACCCCCAAGTATTTATACACAAACTAGTCTCATCATGATGTGTTCTCCGAACGGTGGACCTCCAGCTGTTGCAAAAACTGCAACTCCCAGCAAGCCCGGACAGCCGATGGCTGTCCGGGCATGCTGGGAGTTGTAGTTTTGAAACAGCAGGAAGTCCATTTTGGAGACCACAGATTTATAGCCTTGCTCTTCTCCATGGGTTGTATCTAGTGTTGCAGCATTTACTTGATTGCGCTGTGATACCAGGCTCGGCCACATGGACTAAAGTGGCGCTATAAATGTGTTCTTTTTTTTTTTTTTTTTTTTCTAGTCCTGGATAACATTTATGCTTGGTTACAATGCATGGTAATATTATAAATGTAAAAAAATAAATAAATAAATGAGAAAAATAATTATTTTTATTACATTTTGTTTATAATTTTACCAGGCATTGCAACCAACATATCATAATTTTTATTTTTATGTACTATAGCTTTCACCAAAGATCTCTGTGGGTTACGGGCAGGTGCGCGTCTATCACAGACGACTATTTATTGTGTGCTGTTGAAGAGGTTTACACATATATACAAGAGGTATCATTGCGGCGATACTAGCCTGGGTGATTTACTGCTTGTTAATATATTTCTGAATTATATAAATTTTTTAATTTTTTTTTTCTTCAGCATTTATGTTTGCACTGTGTGTTTTTTTTTTTTTTTTTTTTAATAGCAATTCAATAAAGAGAAATGCACTTGTGCCGTAGGTGGCACGAGGATACAGGCGAATTTTTATATATGTAGAAATAAAGGAATGATGATCTGACATTTTAGCTGTGGTCATTTTCGTGGAATTTAAATGGGCACTCTAATTAAAACTAATTTTTATTATTGCACTCCTTTATGGTAAATAAATCTTTCTAATGTACTTTGTTTAAAAAAAATAAAAATAAAAAGCCGCCACTTGGTGCGTCCGCCCCCCCCATCCCCATCTTTTTCACCGACTTTGGACTCCTGCTGTCCTGGCAGAAGTCCAAAATCAGGAAATGCTGGGGAGGGGGGGGGGGGTGCAGCCTTAGCCAATTATAGCTCATCTCACAATGAACTGCTCTGGGCTGTGTGTAGCAGAATGAGGGAGGAAGTTCTCCCCTGTATGGCTTCAGATGATGTCACGCCTGCTGGGAACTCCCCTTCCCAGTCTGTGAATCTGACTGGGACTGAGCAGAAAATACAGAGAAATATCAAGGTAGAAAACTAAAAAATAATAAAAATAAAGGCAGGGGGAGGATTATAAAATGTAAAAAGCTCATGAGGTACTCTTTAAAGGGGTACTCCGGCCCTAAGACATCTTATCCTCCTATCCAAAGGATGGGGAATAAGATGTCCGATTGGTGGGGTCCCGCCTCTGGAGACCCCCGCAACCTCTCATGCAGCCCCCACATGTGTGAGCTGCATGCATCACTGGAGGCTCAGAGTCTGAAGCCTCACGAAGTCCGGAGTATTGTGACATCAAGCCCCACCCCCTCAATGCAAGTCTAGGGGAGGGGGCGTGACTTGCATAGACTGACTTTGAGGGGGGGGGCCATGATGTCACACGGGGGCGGTGTCGTGATGTCACAATACTCCGACCCCGTGGTCGTGAGGCTTCAGCGCTGCGTACAGCTCACACAGGTGGGGGCTGCATGAGATATTGCGGGGGTCCCCAGAGGTGGGACCCCCGCAATCGGGCATCTTATTCCCTATCCTTTGGATAGGGGATAAGATGTCTTATGGCCGGAGTACCTCTTTTTAAAGCCATTGGAAATACATGACTGCATTCTTCTCAGAAACAGCGCCACCCTTGTGCTTTAGGTTGTGTCTGATATTGCAGCTGGGGAATTATCAAATAAATAGAGCTGGTCTCCAATACAGTACACAACCCAAAGACAAGTCCTGCATAACACATTAGCCTTAAATATTTGTTCACACTTTGTTTTTTGGCGAAGATCATGTAAAAAAGTGTGAACACAGCCTGAAAACTTTAAAATGCTCATAAAACACCTCAGTTGTGATTTATAGGTCAAATCACTTTTCCCCTCACAGCAATATTTCTATAAAAAAAACTTTTTTTTTTTTTTTTAAATAAGAAAACTTATCAAAACTGCACATAAGGTGAACAGAAACCAATCCACTTGGCCATTTAGGCTTCTGATTTCTAGCAAGGTGAGAAGTTTGCTTTCATTAGGTGAATTGCAGTGATGAGACTCCACACCCTCTCTCAGCAAAAGCCAGAAGAATTATGGGAAATGTAAGCAGCGTGAGGAAATCATTTCTGGTCTGAATTAGAAATCAGTATGGGTGAAAAACCCCATGCCTGCCACATCAGCTAAAACAGGTAAGCACAAGGCATACACAAGAACCTTTTACATTATTTTCTAATATTTCCAGAGTACTTCTTTAAACTGGTCAGATGTATTAGAATATTGTTCACTAAACTTGTTTGTTTTTCGGTTTGGTGGCACCACCTGACCATCTCATATGTATGGGGATCTTCTGGTTGGGGGCCCCATTACTAGGGGTGTGAATCGCCAAGAATTTGGCGATTCGATTCGAATCGCGATACCAGTGTGGCGATTCGATATATCCTGATATATCGCGATACCGTCTAGGTGACGATACATCCCGATTCTGTTTAAAAAACAATGTCTTTTACGCTTTTATTAAAACTTTATATATATATATATATATTTTTTTTTTTTGTACACTTTATTAGTCTTTTAGGAATCATTAGATTCCTCAGACAGATGAATAGATTCTATTGAACTCCATTTATCTGCGATCCATTGATAGAGCCTGGTCCAGCCAGGCTCTATGAATGACAGCGCCACGGAGAGCATACACATCTCCCTTTAGACGCTGCTGTCAACTTTGACAGCGGCGATCTAAAGGGTTAATAGCCAGCCGCGGTGATCGCCGCATGCTGGCTATTAGCGGCGGCCCCCGGCTACTGAGAACAGCTGGGGGCTGCAGAGTATGGAGCGGGCACGAGTCGGGAGCCCGCTCCATACACACTGCAGAGCACCGCATGCTGGATATTAGCGGCGGTGATGCATCAGCGGCCCCCGGATACTGAAATCAGCCGGGGGCCGCAGAGTATGGAGCGGGCACGAGTCGGAGCCTGCTCCATACATCCAGAGCGCCGCCGCCGTGTCAGATCCGGCTGACAAATGTGGAACTTGTATCTCCTGATGCCCGGGACATGCTTTCTGTGCATCAGGAGATACAAATTCCACATCACTAAAGCTATTTTTCACTTGCCGATACTGAATCGATTCAAAATATTTTTGAATCGATTCAGTATCGGCAAGTGAAAAATCGCGATAATCGCGGGAATCGATTTTTTTTTTCTTACATCCCTACCCATTACAAATAAAACTTAGGGCCCTTTTTTTTTTAAAGTGTCTTCTTGACACATCTACACTGCTAGCGCCATTTTTTTTATGACGTCTAGTAGGATCCGACTGTGTCCAGCGTGCCGCAGATACAAAACAATCATTTTCATTGTTCTGCTATGACTGGGTAGAACAATAGATGTATTTTTGTACATTTTTTATTTTTTTATTCTATTTCTTTGCTAACATCGTATGACCTATGGAATCCACAAACCTGCATGGGCTTCCTCTACCCTTTACAATGAGAACAAGACCAGCTGTGTCCACTAGAGGGCGCTCATGTAGTAGATAGTTTAGAGCTGGGTACAGTGGTCCCTCAAGTTACAATATTAATAGGTTCCAGAACAACCTTTGTATGTTGAGACCAGAACTCTATGGAAACCTGGTAATTGGTTCTGAAGCCACCAAAATGTCATCAAAAATAGGAAAAAGTGAGGATTAAAGAAAAATAAGTAAATAACTAATATAGATAAAGCAAATCCTTACATATAAAAGTAATAAAGATCTGCTGGGAGCTGTAATCACTGTCTATGTCAGTGTTTCCCAACCAGGGTGCCTCCAGCTGTTGCAAAACTACAACTCCCAGCCTTTGGCTGTCCGGGCATGCTGGGAGTTGTAGTTTTGCAACAGCTGGAGGCACCCTGCTTGGGAAACACCGACATAGACAATGATTACAGCTCCCAGCAGATCTTTCTCTCTTTTATATGTAAGGATTTCCTTTATCTATATTAGTTATCTACTTATTTTTCTCTAATTCTCACTTTTTCCTATTTTTGGATGACATTTTGGTGGCTTCAGAACCAATTACCAGGTTTCCATAGAGTTCTGGTCTCAACATACAATGGTCGTCCTGGAACCAATTAATATTGTAACTTGAGGGACCACTGTATGTCATTTTTGCATTTATGTATTAATAACATTTGATATGTTTTGATATATTTTGATCTACATACGCTTTTTTTCTTGGTGTATCATTTTGACGATGGCGTAGGCCATAGGGTTATGTCCATCAAGGACGGTGTCGGTAAGGTCTGCAAATGATCAAATATTCAAGCACCTAGCGACAATCTGTGGAATGCGATAGGGGCGTCAATGGTATAAATGCCAGATAGAAAACAATTTTTTTCAGCCACATGAAACCACAAAAATCGGATGTGCGTGTATTTCTACCGGCGGCGCTCCTACTCGATACTGAATAAATGGAGATGATTTGAATATTTTGTTTCCATTTATTTTTTATTTTTTTTTTATCATTTGCATCAGAAGTTGTCTGACTATATTATACAATACAATAGATCCATTTTCTTCACCCCCCCCCCACACACATATGATCTAGTTACACGCTTAAAGGGGTATTCCAGGCAAAAACTTTTTTTTTATATATATATATATCAACTGGCTCCGGAAAGTTAAACAGATTTGTAAATTACTTCTATTAAAAAATCTTAATCCTTCCAATAGTTATTAGCTTCTGAAGTTTTCTGTCTAACTGCTCAATGATGATGTCACGTCCCGGGAGCTGTGCATGATGGGAGAATATCCCCATAGGAGCTGGACAGCTCCCGGGACGTGAGTCATCAGAAAGCAGTTAGACAGAAAACAGCAACTCAACTTCAGAAGCTAATAACTATTGGAAGGATTAAGATTTTTTAATAGAAGTAATTTACAAATCTGTTTAACTTTCCGGAGCCAGTTGATATATATATAAAAAAGTTTTTGCCTGGAATACCCCTTTAAGGGAAGCCTAAGAAGATCCAGCGTGCTGCATCCATTTATGTGCAGGCCCTAAGGCTTGGGAATGGTCACCCATGTCAAAATGTCCCCATTGTCCTCCCATCCGGACTAAATCCATTGTTTCACTTATTATCAGTTTCTAAAGTGCGTAACTTCTATTTGCTCTGCAGGTGCAGGTGGACTATGGTTCCCTGTCATTAGCCATTTGGCGGTTTTCGATAGCCTAAACGTACAGTTCACAGTGGGGCGCAAGGGATGACAGTAAGGGGGTGCACTGACTCTACTGCATTGAGGACAATGGGGACAGCTAGAGATGAGCAAACTTACAGTAAATTCGATTAGTCACGAACTTCTCGGCTCGGCAGTTGATGACTTTTCCTGCGTAAATTAGTTCAGACTTCAGGTGCTCCCGTGGGCTGGAAAAGGTGGATACAGTCCTAGGAGACTCTTTCCTAGGACTGTATCCACCTTTTCCAGCCCACCGGAGCACCTGAAGGCTGAACTAATTTACGCAGGATAAGTCATCAACTGCCGAGCCGAGAAGTTCGTGACGAATCGAATTTACTGTATGTTCGCTCATCTCTAGAGACAGCGCATGTCCAAGCACCTGATTCAGTCGCCGCCTGCTGTGCACCGAATGTCCGTCACTAAATCAGATGCTTGGACATGCGCCGTTACCATTTCATAAATTGCGGGCAAATATAGTCATCTCCTCATACCTCCACTCTTTGAAAAATAAAATCGATGATTTAGAGCAGTGGTCTTCAACCTGCGGACCTCCAGATGTTGCAAAACTACAACTCCCAGCATGCCCGGACAGCCAACGGCTGTCCGGGCATGCTGGGAGTTGTAGTTTTGCAACATCTGGAGGTCCCCAGGTTGAAGACCACTGATTTAGAGCATCTTGCTAGGTGCAGTCCAAGATGGTTTTTATTTGCGTAAAAAAAAATATGGTCATTGCGCACGATTTCTGCGGGTAAATAAAATGTCCAGACTAAATATGTCACTCCAAGGTATAGTTTCCTGTTATTCACTAAATGTCACTAAATCAGATGCTTGGACGTGCGCCGTTCCCATTGACAACAATGCATTTCTGAGCAGTGTGCACAGTGCAGCGGAATCCCATGAAAACAATGGGAGACTGCTACACTGGAATTTTGTAGGGTGAACTTCCCTCTGGCCCATGCACATGACAGAATTCCCGCTATGACCGCGCGGACCTCTGCCGTCCTTATTGACAGCAATGCAGTCCAGGTGGAATTCTGAAGAAAGAATGAACATAATTATCCTTTCATGGAAATTCTGCAGTGGCCGCTGTGTGGAAGGTAAATCTCTGCCCCTAGGATTGCTACTTATACGGGCTAATAAAGGGGATCCCCACAATTATCAACTAGTATTAGCCCTAGCAGAGAGATAAATATGGCGGACACTGTCAGACTTTGGTACTTTGGGCCCAGCTCCATGTCTTCTCTATGTTGTATTGGATCCAGCTCCATGTCTTCTCTATGTTGTATTGGATCCAGCTCCATGTCTTCTCTATGTTGTATTGGGCCCAGCTCCATGTCTTCTCTATGTTGTATTGGATCCAGCTCCATGTCTTCTCTATGTTGTATTGGGCCCAGCTCCATGTCTTCTTTATGTTGTATTGGGCCCAGCTCCATGTCTTCTCTATGTTGTATTGGGCCCAGCTCCATGTCTTCTCTATGTTATATTGGGCCCAGTTCCATGTCTTCTCTATGTTGTATTGGGCCCAGCTCCATGTCTTCTCTATGTTGTATTGGGCCCAGCTCCATGTCTTCTCTATGTTGTATTGGGCCCAGCTCCATGTCTTCTCTATGTTGTATTGGGCCCAGCTCCATGTCTTCTTTATGTTGTATTGGGCCCAGCTTCATGTCTTCTCTATGTTGTATTGGACCCAGCTCCATGTCTTCTTTATGTTGTATTGGGCCCAGCTTCATGTCTTCTCTATGTTGTATTGAGCCCAGCTCCATGTCTTCTCTATGTTGTATTGGGCCCAGCTCCATGTCTTCTCTATGTTGTATTGGGCCCAGCTCCATGTCTTCTCTATGTTGTATTGGGCCCAGCTCCATGTCTTCTTTATGTTATATTGGGCCCAGCTCCATGTCTTCTCTATGTTGTATTGGGCCCAGCTCCATGTCTTCTCTATGTTGTATTGGGCCCAGCTTCATGTCTTCTCTATGTTGTATTGGGCCCAGCTCCATGTCTTCTCTATGTTATATTGGGCCCAGCTCCATGTCTTCTTTATGTTGTATTGGGCCCAGCTCCATGTCTTCTCTATGTTGTATTGGGCCCAGCTCCATGTCTTCTTTATGTTGTATTGGGCCCAGCTCCATGTCTTCTCTATATTGTATTGGGCCCAGCTCCATGTCTTCTCTATGTTATATTGGGCCCAGCTCCATGTCTTCTCTATGTTGTATTGGGCCCAGCTCCATGTCTTCTCTATGTTGTATTGGGCCCAGCTCCATGTCTTCTCTATGTTGTATTGGGCCCAGCTCCATGTCTTCTTTATGTTGTATTGGGCCCAGCTCAATGTCTTCTCTATATTGTATTGGGCCCAGCTCCATGTCTTCTTTATGTTGTATTGGGCCCTGCTCCATGTCTTCTCTATGTTGTATTGGGCCCAGCTCCATGTCTTCTTTATGTTGTATTGGGCCCAGCTCCATGTCTTCTCTATATTGTATTGGGCCCAGCTCCATGTCTTCTTTATGTTGTATTGGGCCCAGCTCCATGTCTTCTCTATGTTGTATTGGGCCCAGCTCCATGTCTTCTTTATGTTATATTGGGCCCAGCTCCATGTCTTCTCTATATTGTATTGGGCCCAGCTCCATGTCTTCTTTATGTTATATTGGGCCCAGCTCCATGTCTTCTTTATGTTATATTGGGCCCAGCTCCATGTCTTCTCTATATTGTATTGGGCCCAGCTCCATGTCTTCTTTATGTTGTATTGGGCCCAGCTCCATGTCTTCTTTATGTTGTATTGGGCCCAGCTCCATGTCTTCTTTATGTTATATTGGGCCCAGCTCCATGTCTTCTTTATGTTGTATTGGGCCCAGCTCCATGTCTTCTTTATGTTGTATTGGGCCCAGCTCCATGTCTTCTTTATGTTATATTGGGCCCAGCTCCATGTCTTCTTTATGTTGTATTGGGCCCAGCTCCATGTCTTCTCTATGTTGTATTGGGCCCAGCTCCATGTCTTCTTTATGTTGTATTGGGCCCAGCTCCATGTCTTCTCTATGTTGTATTGGGCCCAGCTCCATGTCTTCTCTATGTTGTATTGGGCCCAGCTCCTTGTCTTCTCTATGTTGTATTGGGCCCAGCTCCATGTCTTCTCTATGTTGTATTGGGCCCAGCTCCATGTCTTCTTTATGTTGTATTGGGCCCAGCTCCATGTCTTCTTTATGTTGTATTGGGCCCAGCTCCATGTCTTCTCTATGTTGTATTGGGCCCAGCTCCATGTCTTCTCTATGTTGTATTGGGCCCAGCTCCATGTCTTCTTTATGTTGTATTGGGCCCAGCTCCATGTCTTCTTTATGTTGTATTGGGCCCAGCTCCTTGTCTTCTTTATGTTGTATTGGGCCCAGCTCCATGTCTTCTTTGTTATATTGGGCCCAGCTTAGGGTTGCCACCTTTCTTGCAAAAAACATATTGGCCATGCTAATTTGCATAATTAATTTTATATATATATATATATATATATATATATATATATATATGCGTAACATCACAGGATACAAATATGCGGGCTGTATGAGGGCTCATTTTTCGTGCCCCGATCTGTAGTTTTTACCTGTACCATTTTTGTTTTGAGGTGACTTTTTGATCGCTTTTTTTATTTATTTAATTCAAGAGTTGCAGTTAGTTGCTAACTACAACTCCCAGCATGCCCTGATACAGCCTGTGGCTCAGTAGCTGCCCTAAACGAAAACTACAACTCCCAACATGTTGGACTATATAGTAGTATATAGTACAGGTCAGTGTTTCCCAACAAGGGGTGCCTCCAGCTGTTGCAAAATACAACTCCCAGCATGCCCGGACAGCCAACGGCTGTCCGGGCATGCTGGGAGTTGTAGTTTTGCAACAGCTGGAGGCGCTCTGGTTGGGAAACACTGGTGTACGTTATGGTGCAACATTCCGGGAATTGGAAGATTGGTTGGATAAATACTTGCCATTGCATTGCAGATGGTAACCCTAGCCCAGCTCCATGTATCTAAGCTCACTGTATCTAAGCTCATCTACAGGATAAGTCGATACTCTGTGAACAATAGATAAAAGACTTTCTGCAGAACATGGACGTCTACAGTATAAGAGCCGTCCTGCTCGCTCTCCCTGCAGCATTTAGATAATTGTTTAGTTCTTGTAAATCATTGATGGCCGCTCATCTGTAGCCGCTCATCTCCTTTTACTTCCTCTGTATCCTGGGGCTTTATTCACACAAGGCTAGAATTCACCTGTATTAAAGGATCCGGTATGGACGCCACAATGGATGTGTGCAGTGATGTGTGCCGCCTAATGGTCTGCATATCCACTGCCATAAGGCACTGTTTCCCAACCAGGGTGCCTCCAGCTGTTGCAAAACTACAACTCCCACTGGGAGTTATTGTTTGAGCTACAGCTGGAGGCACACTGATTGGGAAGCACTGACGTAAGGAATTGCTGGGTAATTTACACAAAAATACAAACATTTATTCAGTCCGAGGCAGTGTATCTAAACCTATCATTTGTGATGCTGAAAAGCAGAGGTGTATATCTCAGCCTTTCATGTGAGATACTATCTGCCAACCCCATGTCTCCAAGGCTATCATGTGTGAGGAGCCTGTGTATCTAGGCCTATCTCGGGAGATACTGTCAGATGAGTCGGTGTAGCTAAAACGCTTATGCGAGCCAGTTTAAAGGGTACCTTTCATCAAAAAAACTTTTGATATATTATAGATTAATGTATGCAGAATAACTTTCCAATTGCATGTTATTAAAAAAATATGCTTCTTTCTATTTAATTTTCCACTTTGAAAAAATGACCACTAGAGGTCTCCCTACCAGTCCTGTCCACAAGCCCTTTTTATAGATTTCAGACTCATGCTGGAGTCCTAAATCTCAGACTGCAGCCGGGACACAGACAAGCTCAGCTGGCAGCTCTGAATCTTCTCTCTGTTTACAACTGCACGTGCAGAGAGAAGAAAGATAGTAAAATGAATGAGGGCATGCAGTAAGGCAGAGCCAGGAGTATGCTCTGCTGTGCCATGAGCACATTGCTGGCTTCTGTATGTCTGAATGACAGGTAGGGAGCAGTGCTGAGCTTGTCTGTGTCCTGGCTGCAGTCTGAGATTTAGGACTCCAGCATGAGTCAGAAATCTATAAAAAGGACTTGTGGCAAGGACTGGTAGGGAGACCTCTAGTAGTCATTTTTTCAAAGTGGAAAATTAAAAAGAAAGAAGCATGTTGTATGCAGAATAACTTTCCAATTGCATGTTATTAAAAAATATGCTTCTTTCTATTTAATTTTTCACTTTGAAAAAAATGACCACTAGAGGTCTCCCTACCAGTATGCAAAGCCCATGAGTCATCCGCAAGTAACATCAAGAAACACGTCTGACCCATACACCTCAATACTAATAATAACCAGCAGCGGCTACACATGGAACGTGCAAAATGCTGATAGGGAAGAAGCTGCCATGTCACTATTGGCCACAATCTATTAAATACATATACAGTGAATCTGTAAGGGTCTGGTGTGAGGTCTGTATGTAGGGGGTCTGGTGTGAGGTTTGTATGTAGGGGGTCTTGGTGTGAGGTCTGTATGTAGAGCGTCTGGTCTGAGGTCTGTATCTAGGGGTCTGGTGTGAGGTCTGTATGTAGGGATCTTTGTGTGAGGTCTGTATGTAGGGGGTCTGGTGTGAGGTCTGTATCTAGGGGTCTGGTGTGAGGTCTGTATGTAGGGGGTCTGGTGTGAGGTCTGTATGTAGGGGGTCTGGTGTGAGGTCTGTATCTAGGGGTCTGGTGTGAGGTCTGTATGTAGGGATCTTGGTGTGAGGTCTGTATGTAGGGGTCTGGTGTGAGGTCTGTATGTAGGGATCTTGGTGTGAGGTCTGTATGTAGGGGGTCTGGTGTGAGGTCTGTATGTAGGGGGTCTGCTGGTGTGAGGTCTTGTATGTAGGGGGTCTGGTGTGAGGTCTTGTATGTAGGGGGTCTGGTGTGAGGTCTGTATGTAGGGGGTCTGCTGGTGTGAGGTCTGTATGTAGGGGGTCTGGTGTGAGGTCTGTATGTAGGGGTCTGGTCTGAGGTCTGTATGTAGGGTGTCTGGTGTGAGGTTTGTATGTAGGGGGTCTGGTCTGAGGTCTTGTATGTAGGGGTCTAATCTGTATGTAGGGGGTCTGGTCTGAGGTCTGTATGAAGGGGTCTGGTGTGAGGTTTGTATGTAGGGGGTCTGGTCTGAGGTCTGTATGAAGGGGTCTGGTGTGAGGTTTGTATGTAGGGGGTCTGGTCTGAGGTCTTGTATGTAGGGGTCTGGTCTGAGGTCTGTATGTAGGGGGTCTGGTGTGAGGTCTGTATGTAGGGGTCTGGTCTGAGGTCTGTATGTAGGGGTCTGGTCTGAGGTTTGTATGTAGGGGGTCTTGTATGTAGGGGGTCTGGTCTGAGGTCTTGTATGTAGGGGTCTGGTGTGAGGTTTGTATGTAGGGGGTCTGGTGTGAGGTCTGTATGTAGGGGGTCTGGTATGAGGTCTGTATGTAGGGGTCTGGTCTGAGGTCTGTATGTAGGGGGTCTGGTCTGAGGTCTTGTATGTAGGGGTCTGGTCTGAGGTCTGTATGTAGGGGGTCTGGTGTGAGGTCTGTATGTAGGGGTCTGGTGTGAGGTTTGTATGTAGGGGTCTGGTGTGAGGTCTGTATGTAGGGGGTCTGGTGTGAGGTCTGTATGTAGGGGGTCTGGTGTGAGGTCTGTATGTAGGGGGTCTGGTGTGAGGTCTGTATGTAGGGGTCTTGGTGTGAGGTCTGTATGTAGGGGGTCTGGGCTGAGGTCTGTATGTAGGGGTCTGGTGTGAGGTCTGTATGTAGGGGTCTGGTGTGAGGTCTGTATGTAGGGGGTCTGGTGTGAGGTCTGTATGTAGGGGTCTGGTGTGAGGTCTGTATGTAGGGGGTCTGGTGTGAGGTCTGTATGTAGGGGTCTGGTGTGAGGTCTGTATGTAGGGGGTCTGGTGTGAGGTCTGTATGTAGGGGGTCTGGTGTGAGGTCTGTATGTAGGGGTCTTGGTGTGAGGTCTGTATGTAGGGGGTCTGGGCTGAGGTCTGTATGTAGGGGTCTGGTGTGAGGTCTGTATGTAGGGGTCTGGTCTGAGGTCTGTATGTAGGGGGTCTGGTCTGAGGTCTGTATGTAGGGGGTCTGGTCTGAGGTCTGTATGTAGGGGTCTAATCTGTATGTAGGGGGGCTGGTCTGAGGTCTGTATGTAGGGGGTCTGGTGTGAGGTCTGTATGTAGGGGGTCTGGTGTGAAGTCTGTATGTAGGGGTCTTGGTGTGAGGTCTGTATGTAGAGGTCTGGTGTGAGGTCTGTATGTAGGGGGTCTGGGCTGAGGTCTGTATGTAGGGGTCTGGTGTGAGGTCTGTATGTAGGGGTCTGGTGTGAGGTCTGTATGTAGGGGGTCTGGTCTGAGGTCTGTATGTAGGGGGTCTGGTCTGAGGTCTGTATGTAGGGGGTCTGGTCTGAGGTCTGTATGTAGGGGTCTAATCTGTATGTAGGGGGGCTGGTCTGAGGTCTGTATGTAGGGGTCTTGGTGTGAGGTCTGTATGTAGGGGGTCTATCCTGAGGTCTGTATGTAGGGGGTCTGGTGTGAGGTCTGTATGTAGGGGTCTTGGTCTGAGGTCTGTATGTAGGGGGTCTGGTGTGAGGTCTGTATGTAGGAGGTCTGGTGTGAGATCTGTATGTAGGGGGTCTGGTGTGAGGTCTGTATGTAGGGGTCTTGGTCTGAGGTCTGTATGTAGGGGTCTTGGTCTGAGGTCTGTATGTAGGGGTCTGGTGTGAGGTCTGTATGTAGGGGGTCTGGTGTGAGGTCTGTATGTAGGGGGTCTGGTGTGAGGTCTGTATGTAGGGGGTCTGGTGTGAGGTCTGTATGTAGGGGTCTGGTGTGAGGTCTGTATGTAGGGGGTCTGGTGTGAGGTCTGTATGTAGGGGGTCTGGTGTGAAGTCTGTATGTAGGGGTCTGGTGTGAAGTCTGTATGTAGGGGGTCTGGTGTGAGGTCTGTATGTAGGGGGTCTGGTGTGAGGTCTGTATGTAGGGGGTCTGGTGTGAGGTCTGTATGTAGGGGGTCTGGTGTGAAGTCTGTATGTAGGGGGTCTGGTGTGAGGTCTGTATGTAGGGGGTCTGGTGTGAGGTCTGTATGTAGGGGGTCTGGTGTGAGGTCTGTATGTAGGGGGTCTGGTGTGAGGTCTGTATGTAGGGGGTCTGGTGTGAGGTCTGTATGTAGGGGGTCTGGTGTGAGGTCTGTATGTAGGGGTCTGGTGTGAGGTCTGTATGTAGGGGGTCTGGTCTGAGGTCTGTATGTAGGGGTCTAGTCTGTATGTAGGGGGTCTGGTGTGAGGTCTGTATGTAGGGGGTCTGGTGTGAGGTCTGTATGTAGGGGTCTGGTGTGAGGTCTGTATGTAGGGGTCTGGTGTGAGGTCTGTATGTAGGGGTCTAATCTGTATGTAGGGGTCTAATCTGTATGTAGGGGGTCTAATCTGTATGTAGGGGGTCTAATCTGTATGTAGGGGGTCTAATCTGTATGTAGGGGTCTGATCTGTATGTAGGGGTCTGATCTGTATGTAGGGGGTCTATATTAGGGTGTAACACTCGGGGGATTAACTATATAAAGTTTGAGGGCATGTTGGTGCATAAAGTAATACATTTCTCCCAAGCTGCTATAGTCAGTTATTACCTATGACCCCTATATACATCACTGCCCTCACACACTATAACGTATTTATAATAAAATGTTTATTAATAACAGACACTGTTTCCATAGCAACCAATCACTGCACAACTTTCACTATCCAAAAGCACTATGCTACTGGTGCTGCTATTGGTTGATCGGACACCGAAGCCAACCAATCATCGCTCTGCTTTCAATTCTTATATCATCCTGGTTAAAAAACAAAACATGAAAGCTGAGCTCTGATTGGTTGCTATAGCTCGGCAGCCGCGGGTTGTATCATGACGCAATCGTCTGTTCCCTTTTCCTGGGAAGCGTGGGCGTGGCTTCCGAGTGTTTATAGACACGTACCGCTCGCTGCACACACGTACGTCACGCGGGCCACGCCCCCTCGCGCAGGGGCCTCTTCCGGGTTGATGCTGAGGGGGTTGTGAGTGATGCTGCTGCAGGGACACGGAGTGGACATGAGATCCGTCCTCCTGCTCATCGGCCTGTGCTGCCTCCTGCCATGGGGGGCGCTGCCGGACACCCCGGGCTCTGCTGCCCACAGCTGCTTCTGCCAGGTGAGAGGGCTCCATCCCCATATATATACAGTATATATATATATATATATAACACACACACATATATACACACACACACTACATTGTTACCATTTATGTCCTGATACTATGTAACCTGTATGGGGTGACTAATTATAATGATGCTACTTCAGTTACGCTTATGTCACATGACTGGACTTTTTCCTATTTTATTGTAATGTTTTAAAGCTCTCCGGAAAGGTAAAGTATGGCTGTCCGGGCATGCTGGGAGTTGTAGTTTTGCGATAGCTGGAGGCACTCTGTTTGGGAGACGATGCTATAGAGGTCGTCACCCCCTTGATACTTTGTTACATCTAATGTAGTTGTCTGACACCCTAGGCTCTATGTATATGATTATATATATATATATATATATATATATATATATATATATATCCACAGGTACCACTTATGTCCTAATACAATGTAACATTTAGAATCAATATAATTATTGACACTATGACGGATACACGTTTGTCACCTGACGTGATATAAGTGTATCCGTAATAGTGTCAATAGTTATATTGATGCTAAATGTTACATTGTATTAGGACATAGATGGTACCTGTGGATATATACACATGTCTGGGGGACTGACAGTGCATGATGGGAGTTGTACTTTAGCAACAGGTGGCAAGCCGCAGGTTTGAGAACGCAGATTTAATGTGAATGGAGGTCTGTCAGGGCATGATAAGAGTTGTAGTTTTGCAACAGCTAAAGGGTTATAGCTTGGGGACCACTGCTCTGATGTGTATAGGGGGGAATCTGTGTGAGCATGATGGGAGTTGCAGTTTTGCATCAGCCGGAGTGACACAGGTTGAGAACCAATGCTGTAATGTGTATGGGGGACTGACAGCGCATGATGAGAGTTGAAGTTTTGCAACAGCTGAGGATTCACATATTAGGAAACGCTAAACTAGGGCAGTAGATGGTACACATGAGCAATTGGAGACCCCTACATAGGACATGTCGGAATTTCCCAACCAGGGTGCCTACAGCTGTTGCAAAACTGCATCTCCCAGCATATCTGGAAAGCCAAGAGCTAGAGGCACACTGGTTGGGAAACACTGGCATATGTCCTGCCAAAAACGCCCCATATAACCCTTATATGACCGAACCGACTATCACATATCATCAATGTTATACACGGACCCCATTAAATCCTAGATACAACAATAGGATGATTTCTATGTCAGACATGGCGGCCACTACAACTCCTATCATCCTAGACTCACTAACAGCAAATCTACCCAGCAAAGCGACAACATGAGGTGTAACAAAGTATCAAGGGGCGACAACCTCTAGAACAGTGTTTCCTAACAAGCGCACCTCCAGCTGTCGCAAAACTACAACTCACTGCAACGTTGCAAGAACAAACAATTATAACTAAGAAACCTCTGGAAATTAAAAGAATAAAAAAAGATATGAATGCTTATCATCTGCCATACTTTACCTTTCGCTGTGCTTTAAAACAATAAATAAATAAAATGATTGCGCAACCATGTGACTTTATTAGCAAGAAAGTCACATCATGTAAAAAAAAAAAAGTGTCACTAATTATAATGATGCTACATGTTACATTGTATCAGGACATAGAGGGTAACAATGTAACCAATCTCTGTTTGTTCAAATATAAATGCACAGAGATTGGTTACATTGTTACCCTCTATGTCCTGATACAATGTAACATGTAGCATCATTATAATTAGTGACACTTTTTTTTTTCTTGCTAATAAAGTCACAAGGTTGCGCAATCATTTTTATTAATTATTTATTTATTTATTGTTTTAAAGCACAGAGAAAGGTAAAGTATGGCAGATAAGCATTCATATAATTTATTTATTTTTTATTCTTTTAATTTCCAGAGGTTTCTTAGTTATAATTGTTTGTTCTTGCAACGTTGCAGTGAGTTGTAGTTTTGCGACAGCTGGAGGTGCGCTTGTTAGGAAACACTGTTCTAGAGGTTGTCGCCCCCTTGATACTTTGTTACACCTCATGTTGTCGTGTTTTTGGGTAGATTTGCTGTTAGTGAGTCTAGGATGATAGGAGTTGTAGTGGCCGCCATGTCTGACACAGAAATCATCCTATTGTTGTATCTAGGATTTAATGGGGTCCGTGTATAACATTGATGATATGTGATAATCGGTTCGATCATATAAGGGGTATATGGGGCGTTTTTGGCAGGACATATGCCAGTGTTTCCCAACCAGTGTGCCTCTAGCTTTTGGCTTTCCAGACATGCTGGGAGTTGCAGTTTTGCAACAGCTGTAGGCACCCTGGTTGGGAAATGCTGATGTGTCCTATGTAGGGGTCTCCAATTGCTCATGTGTACCATCTACTGCCCTAGTTTAACGTTTCCTAATATGTGAATCCTCAGCTGTTGCAAAACTTCAACTCTCATCATGCGCTGTCAGTCCCCCATACACATTACAGCATTGGTTCTCAACCTGTGTCACTCTGGCTGATGCAAAACTGCAACTCCCATCATGCTCACACAGATTCCCCCCTATACACATTAGAGCAGTGGTCCCCAAACTATAACGCTTTAGCTGTTGCAAAACTACAACTCTTATCATGCCCTGACAGACCTCCATTCACATTAAATCAGTGTTCTCAAACCTGCAGCTTGCCACCTGTTGCTAAAGTACAACTCCCATCATGCACTGTCAGTCCCCCAGACACATAAGAGATGTGGTCTCTAAACTTTGGCTTACCATCTGTTGTAGAACTACAACTCCCTTTGTGCCTTTACAGCAGTGTTTCCCAACCTGGGTGCCGCCAGCTGTTGCAAAACTACAACTCTCAGCATGTTCGGAAAGCCAACGGCTGTCCGAGCACACTGGGAGTTGTAGTTTTGCAACAGCTATAGGCACCCAGTTTGGGAAACACTGCCTTACAGCCTCCCTCCTATATACACTAGATCAGTGTTTCCCAACCTATGGCTCTCTAGCGGTTTCAAAACTACAACTCCCATCATGCATTGACAGACCCCACACCCTATACACATGGTGAAAATTGTAGTTTCACAACAGCTGGCTTTGGGAAACGCTGCTTGGAAAACGCTGCTTTGTTGTATTTGGCGGCTTGTCAGGGCATGCTGGGAGTTGTAGTTTCGCAACAGCTGGCAAAACTGGTTGTCACAGGTTGGGAAACAATGATCTAGATTCATCATTAAAGGAGTACTCCGGTGGAAAACTTTTTATTTTTTTATTTTTTTTTTAAATCAACTGCTGCCAGAAAGTTAAACAGATTTGTAAATTACTTCTTTTAAAAAATCTTAATCCTTCCAGTTCTTATTAGCTGCTGAATACTACAGAGGAAATTATTTCTTTTTGGAGCACAGAGCTCTCTGCTGAATCATGACCACAGTGCTCTCTGCTGACATCTCTGTCCATTTAAGGACTGTCCAGAGTAGGAGAAAATCCCCATAGAAAACATATGCTGCTCTGGACAGTTCCTAAATTGGACAGAGATGTCAGCAGAGAGCACTGTGCTCGTGATGTCAGCAGAGAGCTCTGTGTTCCAAAAAATAAAATAATTTCCTCTGTAGTGTACAGTAGCTAATAAGATTTTTTAATAGAAGTAATTTAGAAATCTGTTTAACTTTCTGGCACCAGTTGATTTAAAAAAAGATTTCCACCGGAGTTTATCAGGATTAGAAAAACAGAGCAAAGAAATAAAAAACAAATAATAATAAAAAAAACGAAGAAAAAAAAACAGCGCCACACTTGTCTTTAGCGTCTGTATGGTATTAGAAATTTGCTGCATTTACTTCATTGGAACACAGCTGCAATACCACAAACAACCTGAAGACAAGTGTGGGGCTGTTTGTAGAAGAGGAATGATCTGAATTTTGTCTTGTAAGGATCCGGTAATGAAAGGGAAGTCATTCTGATCCTTGTAATCTCAGTATTTAGGGGTTTACCATAAAACCCTTCCGTGAGGTGACGTTGTACACAGTGTGTAACAGACTCTTTTCCCCTTTACAGGTCGCTGGCTACCTTGATGACTGTACGTGTGACGTGGAGACTATAGACCAGTTTAATAACAATAAATTATATCCCAAACTGCAAAAACTGCTGGAGACCGACTATTTCCGATATTACAAGGTAAGTCTTATGTCTCCCCCTGCAGAGGACTGCCGCACTGTGCTATGGAGGTCCCAAACTGACCCCCAAAACCCACCAGCATCTGTCATTTTTCCTTTTAAATTGCGGATTTCACACTTTAGACTTTCCCAGGTGTCTGCTCGGAATAGTTTGTTTTGATTTTTGCTTTCTGCACAGAAATTCCGAGGCGGACCAAACGAAATCCCCATTATAACCAATACAAAATACAACATACCTAAAATTCCTTTCAGAACATCTGTCGTGTGAACGTACCCACGGGGCTAAAGGGGTACTCCGCTGCTCACCATTTTGAGCAAACTATTCCGAACGCTGGAGCTGGTGCCGGGAGCTTGTGATGTCACGAGGGGGTGGGGCTATGACGTCACAAGCTCCCGGCGCCAGCTCCAACATTCCGAACAGTTTGCTCAAAACGCTGAGCAGCGGAGTACCCCAATGCAAGTCTATGGGAGGGGGCGTGACGGATGTCACGCCCCCCGCCATAGACTTGCATTGAGGGGGTGGGGCTATGACATCACAAGCTCCCTGCGCCGGCTCCAGCTCTTCAGAACAAATGCTGAGCAGCCGAGTACCCCTTTTAAAGGGGTACTCCACTTGGTAGGCCGTCACGCCCCCTCCCATAGACTTGCACTGAGGGGGCAGGGCTATAACGTCACGAGCTCCATGCGCCGGCTCCAGCGTTCAGAACAAACGCTGAGCAGCGGAGTACCCCTTTTAAATGGGTTCTCGACTTGGCAGGCAGTCACGCCCCCTCCCATAGACTTGCATTGAGGGGGCATGACCGTGACATCACAAAGAGGCGTGGCTGACCCCCGCAGCGCGAAAGCGGCATTCGGAGCATTTACTTCTGAACGCTGCCCAGTGGAGTACCCCTTTTAAATGATGCCTATCAGCGTGATCGCTGATGTCCGTCATTAGTGACAAGTGTTGGCTGCTGATAGCAGCCGGTACCCGTGCGATATGAAGCGCGCGCTCATCTTCATTTTCCACAAGGACGCATGCCACATAAATACAAGTGTGTGCTTAATAAATATAAATATATATATATATGTGTGTGTGTGTGTATTTTTATGTATAAAATTTGTATTTATGATTTATATATATATGTGTGTGTGTGTATATATATATATATATATATATATATATATATATATATTTGGATTTATTTCTGTTTTCTTGCTGCTGGTACTTTTTTCATTGCTGCCAGATATAAGAAATATTCTTCCATTACCTAAATTTTGTGTCTCACTATATAGTGTCAGGGATGTGGAAATCCTATAGCCCGACGCCCGGGACAAGTAGTTTTGGGTGCCGGGCAGGTGAATTGTTTATAGATTTAGCCCTGTATCGGGCAGGGACAGACAGACTTCCCCCTTATTTTTCTTTAATGTCGGTGTGAGGCGCAGGAGCCGATGGAAGTCTGTACCTCACACCAGCTCGAAGTGTATGGAGGGGGCGGCGGCCTCCAGCTGACTGCAGAGCCCCCTTATCTCCCCTCCCGGAGGATGGACGGAGCTCAGAAGACACAGCAGGGTGAGAGAGAGGACGTAGACAGCTCCGTGCACAGCTCCATCTCCCGCACACAGCTCTACCCCTCCCCTGCTCTGTCTAGACAGGACCTAATCCACCACGGGGCGGTTGCTTGTTTGCACGAGGACAACACAGAGCGGGGGTGAGGGGGAGGACGGAAATCTCACCTCACACCGGCCGGGACTACAGCTCTGATGTCCACTCATGCAGGGGGGGGGGGGGGAGCGGCAGGTGTATGTATGATGTGTGCATATGTATGGTGTATATCAGTGTTTCCCAACCAGGGTGCCTCCAGCTGTTGCAAAACTACAGGGCATGCTGGGAGTTGTAGTTTTGCAACAGCTGGAGGCACCCTGGTTACACTGGTGGATATGTATGGTGTGAGTGTATGTGTGTATGATGTCTATGTGTGATGTGTATGTAATGTATGATGTATGTATAATGTCTAAGTGTGATGTGTATGTAATGTATAATGTGTGTATGATGTCTATGTGTGATGTGTATGTAATGTATGATGTATGTATGATGTCTAAGTGTGATGTGTATGTAATGTATGATGTATGTATAATGTCTAAGTGTGATGTGTATGTAATGTATAATGTGTGTATGATGTCTATGTGTGATGTGTATGTAATGTATGATGTATGTATGATGTCTAAGTGTGATGTGTATGTAATGTATGATGTATGTATGATGTCTAAGTGTGATGTGTATGTGATGTATGATGTGGGGTGGGCAGCGGCAGGTGTATGTATGGTGTATATGTATAATGCATATGTATGGTGTGAGTGTATGTAATGTATGATGTGGGGGGGGCAGTGGCGGGGGTGTGTGTGTGTATGATATGGGGGCAGTGGCAGGTGCATGTATGATATGTGTATGCATGAATGTTTTGTATAGGAGCGGACTGTCACGTCGGGCATTAGGGCAGTTGTGCCATCTAATTTTATTTATTTTTAGTGGCCCCTGCACTAAATTGCACCCCCAGAATCCCACCCCCTTCATACTCACCCGCCAACCAAGAGCCCCACGGATGCACACAAACACGCCCGAACCAAAACTACAACTCCCAGCATGTTACACCATAACCTAAACTGTAGAACTATAAAGTGCAACATGCTGGGAGTTGTAGTTTTGGTTCGGGTCAGCTGCAGAGCTATAGGCTGCATCAGGGCATGCTGGGTGTTGTAGTTATCTAACTGTAATTCCCAGTATTCCTTGACACAGACTATGGCTCTGCAGCTGACACAAACCAAAACTACAACTCCCAGCATGTTAAACAATAACCTTAACTGTCCTACTATACAGTGCAACATGCTGCAACACCCACAGAACCATAGACTGTATCAGGGCATGCTGGGAGTTGTAGTTATCTAGTAACTAAATGCAACTTCCAGCATTTTCTGACACAAAATGCACCATATAAACTGGAGTAGCAGAACCCCCCCCCCCCCCAGTATCACATAAGTCCCTATTGAGACTGAAAAAAAGTGATTAAAATATTTTAAAAAGTGCGTATACATGTGAATAAGCCCCTTTCCTAATAAGTTTCCAATTTTCTTTAAATAAAAATAATGTACAAAAATAAACATAAGTGGTATCGCTGCATGTGGAAATGTCCAGACTATTAAAATATGATGTTAATTAAACCGTAAGGTGAACGGTGTAAATGTAAATAATAGTCCAGAATTGGTCATTTTTGGTCACTTCATATGAGAAATTTTTTATAAGGTGATCAAAAAGTTACATCTAGACTTATCTGGGCTTGTCTGGGGTGTAAGAGGAAATACAGCTCTCCGGCCGCTAATATCCCGGCATACTGCGATCACCTATTAACCCATTAGATCTCCGCTGTCAGCAGTGTCTAAAGGATCTTATATCCATCCCTGGTGGTCTAGTGGGGGGATCAGACTATTTTGGTGGAAATTATTTTATCTGCCAGGACAAGTGGATTTTCTTGAGGGACAAGTAGATTGTGTTCCGCTTTAGTCCCTTGGACAAGTAGTTTTTTTTTAAATTTCCACACCCCTGATAGTGTACATTATTATGGTGCAAAGGGCATTTCTGTCTCTCATATCTATCTGTCTATTTTGTGGTTATAATAAGTCTCTTAAAGAGGCAGTTACTGCTGATAGCTCTTTACCAATGTTTCCCAACCACTGTTCCTCCAACTACCACCTGTCCAGGCATGCTGGGATTTGCAGTTTTGCAACAGCTGGAGGCACCCTGGTTGGGAAACACAGCTCTATGCTGGGAAACAATACCCGGTATCTTGGTCAGTTATCCTATGGATAGTTAAGTGATGGCATTTAGAATTTTTAGAGAACTCTCTAAAAGTGTTTCCCAACCAGGGTGCCTCCAGCTGTTGCAAAACTACAAATCCCAGCATGCCCGGACAGCCGACGGCTGTCCGGGCATGCTGGGAGTTGTAGTTTTGGAACAGCTGGAGGCACCCTGGTTGGGAAACCCTTCCCTTAAATGTGAATATAATGCCGACGGCTGTCCGGGCATGCTGGGAGTTGTAGTTGTGCAACAGCTGGAGGCACCCTGGTTGGGAAACCCTTCCCTAAAATGTGAATATAATGCCATCTTTAATATTTGCAGGCCAATCTGAAGAAGCCGTGTCCGTTCTGGAAGGACATCAGCCATTGTGGAATAAGAGATTGTGCCGTGCAGCCTTGTCCCACGGTAAGTGCCGCTGCCGTCCCCATATTCCTCTACACGTGCGCCCTCCTGCAACCTGAACACAAATTCGATTGTATTGTGACATTTATGCGACCACATTTGTAGAACTAAAAGTCCCAACTCCCCTTTAGTTCATCAACAGCTGGAAACCTGTAGGTAATTATAGATCTAATTCCCCATTGGTCGGATTTACTCCTTGGAGGGAAAACCTTTTACCAGCTGCTCCTCGGCCAAAAACCTCCCATGGGGAATTGTAGTTTAGCAACAGCTGGAGAGAGGGGCCGACCGGCAGGTGATCGTGTAGGCTGCAAAAAATTAAAAACCTCTAAAGATACAAACAGGATTGTGCACAATGCCAACATATTTATATGTGCACTTAGGATCCACATGATTGCACAGCACATGATGGGTTAAAGGGGTACACCACTGGAAAACCTTTTTTCTTTTCTTTTTTCTTTTTTTTAAATCAACTGGTGCCAGAAAGTTAAACACATTTTTGTAAATCACTTCTATTAAAATATCTTAATTCTTCCAGTACTTATCAGCTGCTGTTATGCTCCACAGGAAGTTCTTTTATTTTTGAATTTCCTTTCTGCCTGACCACATTGCTCTCTGCTGACACCTCTGTCCATTTTAGGAACTGTCCAGAGCAGGAGAGGTTTTCTATGCTAGATTTTCTCCTGCTCTGGACTGTTCCTAAAATGGACAGAGGTGTCAGCAGAGAGCACTGTGGTCAGACAGAAAGAAGAAGAAAAAAAAAAACCTTCATGTGGATTGTACAGCAGCTGATAAGTACTGGAAGCATTAAGAAGTAATTTATTAATCAGTTTAAATTTCTGAAGAAAGGAAAAAGAGAGTTTTTTTTTTCCAGTGGAGTACCCCTTTAACAGCATTTCTCAGTAGTGCAGCCTTAGGCTTTGGGCTTGTTTCTGAACCAGTGTGCCTCCAGCTGTTGCAAAACTACAACTCCCAGCATACCTGGACAGCCAGATGCTGTCTGGATATGATGGGAGTTGTAGTTTTCCAACAGCTGGAGGCACACTGGTTAAGAAACGCTGAACTAGAGTTTGGATCTTTTTTGGTTTTGTATTAATCCCTGACTTTTAGGTGATACCTGGATAAATGTAGGTGCGTAATTTAGAGTTCCACATTTTACATTCTGTTTCTGTAAGGTAAAGGTGGGGGGGGGGAGCTGCAAGTCTTTTAGAGGGGACTATTTGAAGGATACTAGTTAATGGGGGCTTCTACCTAATAGGAGGTTCCCTACCTACCTGACTACCTAACTACTGTGGACTTCTACATACAAGGCAGGGGATCCCTTCAGACCTAGCTAATAGGGGAGGGCTCCTTATCTACTGGGAGATTCTACCTAATATGGAGGTTTCCTACCTACCTACCTACCTATGGGCTTCTACTAAATAGGGGGGGATTCCCTACCTACCTGTCTTGTAGGGGCTTCTACTTAATAAGTAGGTTTCTTACTTTTTCTAGGGGGATTCCCTACCTACCTATCTGGTAGGGGCTTCTATCTAATAGAGGAAGGTTCTCTACCTACTGGGGTTTCTACCTAATTGGGGGAGGTCCCTACCTATCTTCTGTGGGCTCCTACCTAATGAGTAGGAGTTCCCTACCCACTGGTGGCTTCTAATTAGTATGGATGGATTCCCTATCTTCTGTGGGCTTCTACCTGATAGGGGGCATTTCCTACCTTACTAATGGGGCAAATTATGAGCATCAGTGAGGGCCACATGTACGACTTTTGCCAAACAAAAAAAAAAAATTGGTATCAGGACATCCCTAGATAGAATATTCTATTTGTCTGCATCATTTAGTATCATCCATTATACACATACCGTGTGAGCCTATAGGTGTCAAATGTCAATATATTCAGTATATGGTTTAAATCGGAACCAGATGAGCACGAAAAGGTAAATATACCCAGTACAAGAATAGCTTAGACTGTGGCCTCCATACAGAGGACCTTCAGATGTTCAAAACTACAACTACCAGCATGCCCAGACATCTCTGATCATGCTGGGTCTAACATCTAAAGTAGTGTTTCCCAACCAGGGTGCCTCCAGCTGTTGCAAAACTACAACTCCCAGCATGCCCGGACAGCCGTTGGCTGTCCGGGCATGCTGGGAGTTGTAGTTTTACAATAGCTGGAGGCACACTGAATGGAAAACACTAACCTAAGGCTGTCCAGGCATGGTGGGAGTTGTAGTTTTGCAACAGCTGGAGGCACCCTGGTTGGGAAACACTTATCTAAAGGGGAGACCACTGAGCTTGGTCGGTGTTTTGTGACCCCAATGAGGGAAGATAACTAGATTACTAATTCACATCTACTCTGTATTGTTCCCAGGATTCGGTTCCACTTGGCATAAAGTCCCCAGGATTTAAGGTTGGTTTTTCTATTGCCTTTTTTCCCCCCCTCTTTTTAATACAGTCAAATTCCTTTAATCCAGCATCAGTGATCCCTCAACATACCATGGTAATTCGTTCCAAATGAACCATCGTTAGTTGAAACCATTGTATGTTGAAGGATCCGTGCAATGTTAAAGGGGTACTCCGCCCCTGGCATCTTATCCCCTATCCAAAGTATAGGGGATAAGATGTTAGATTGGCGCGGTCCCTCCCATAGACTTGTATTGACGGGGGGCGGGCCGTGATGTCACGAGGGGCGGAGCCGTGACGTAACAATGCTCCGGCCCCTGTATTGCCGTCATTACGTACAGAGCGATCTCGCTCTGTGCAGTAATGATAGCGGGGCGCTGCAGCAGCGATCCCTGGGGTCCCCAGCAGCGGGACCGCGGCGATCTGACATCTTATCCCCTATCCTCTGCACTGCAGGCTATGGCACTATGTGCGCTCCATTTAGGGTGATGCATATCAGAGCGGATTCCGCTGAGAGAATGAACGTTTTTCTCGTCTCTTATTTTATTCACCAGACAATTATACGTAACTCGTTTTTTTGTAAGGCTCAGATTTTGTAACAGATAAAGAATCTGTATTTGTGCGTACGATCAGATATAAGCGTCAGCTTCTGTGTCAGCCGTATGCACTTCCTTTCATATGAAGCGATGATAATACTGTGATGGTATCGGCCGTGTTCTGAATCCCCGCGTGCGCGACCCCGGGACTGCTGTCTGCAGACGTCGTGCTTTCTTTCTGATAATGCTGCTGCTGCTGGTTACAGGAAATAGAAGCCATTTTGTCCACTGAAGTTAAAGGGGTATTCCAGGCAAAAACTTTTTTATATATATCAACTGGCTCCGGAAAGTTAAACAGATTTGTAAATTACTTCTATTAAAAAATCTTAATCCTTCCTATAGTTATTAGCTTCTGAAGTTTTCTGTCTAACTGCTCAATGATGGTGTGACGTCCCGGGAGCTGTGCATGATGGGAGAATATCCCCATAGGAGCTGCACAGCTCCCGGGACGTGAGTCATCAGAAAGCAGTTAGACAGAAAACAGCAACTCAACTTCAGAAGCTAATAACTATTGGAAGGATTAAGATTTTTTAATAGAAGTAATTTACAAATCTGTTTAACTTTCCGGAGCCAGTTGATATATAAAAAAAAAGTTTTAGCCTGGAATACACCTTAAAAGACGGTGTAGTTCACTTTTGGCAGCAAATGGCTATTAGGGCATGTTGGGAGTTGTAGTCTTGCCACGGGAGAAACGGGGCATCACCTCTAGGTTGACACTACGCACCTTAGCGCTCACCATGAGCACTAATGGCGGCGCCCCGTTAGGGAGGTCTCCGGGGGTCCCAGCGGTCGGACCCCCCGCAATCAAACACTTATCCCCTATCCTGTGCATAGGGGATAAGTGTCATACCGCTGCAGTTGTCCTTTAAAGGCCTCTGAAAAATGAAAGATCTGATTGGTTGCTATAGGCAACTGGTCAACTTTTCCTCTGCACCGGTTTTAATAAATATCCCCCATATTCTAGTACATGTGTTTTTTGGTTGTTTGTGCTTTCTATGTGGCATTGGTCTCTATGCTGGTTTTTATGTTGCACATTTACTTTTTATTGCTGAAATTCATTTTATTTTTATTTTTTTATTATCTTTATGCTATTTTTATGTTTTCTGAGTCATCTTTGTCATTTTTCTAGTTGTGTGCTTCCAGATTAGTGCACGAAATTTATCACAAATTTTTTATTTTATTTTTTTGTACTCCAGAGGGCATCCGCCGTAGGACCGTGTGCAAGCTTTTCACACTCGTCCTTTGTCTACATTTACAAAGTGATGCAACTAGGAAACCCACGCACAAGCTTTGCATTGCGCAAAAGTCTGCACTAATGGTACCCCCTCCCCCTTCAAATGTGCTCAAGTGCTCCCACACTACAGTGGCTAAGGCAAAAGTTTTTTTTATTTTTAATTGTTTTTATTTATTTATTTTTTCCCTAAAATTGTCTGGCGCGGTCTCCTGACCATCCATGAGTGTGGATGACAAGTCATTATGCAGTGAAGAGCGGTTGGAGATGCAGGAGGCTAAGAATGGCGGCGTATTGCTTCATTCCTTTCATATTTTACTCCTGGCCTGATCCAGACATAATGATGGGAGTTGTAGTTGTGCAGCAGCTATAGCACGGCAGGTTGGAGAGCGCAGGTCTTGTCTGCCCGGTTGACTATATAAACGTTCAGCGGCCATCTTGTGAAGCAGTGAAGTGCCCCCGGGCCGGTGTGTTTACTGGCGGTGTGACAACCGTGTGTATTTGTCGTCTTCTCGCTTGGTTTAAGCAGAACATTAAGGACCGAGGAGACGATCTATCTGTGAACTGCAGATCAATATGCGCCGCTAATGGCGTCTTTCACAATCGTATGGAGGTTCTGGTTTCCTGTATGTTTTTACAGGACTAATCTCTTTTTGCAAAACTTCCTTCCTTCCAATTATCTTCAGCAACAGACGCCCGTCCTGGGCTCCTGAGACTGCACGCATCTATAAGGGCTGAGATTTTCACAACGGAGGCCATTTTTGTTTATTTTTTTTAAATATATATATATATATATATATATTTTTTTTTTTTTTTTTTATGGCGTCGTGAGCTCAGCTTGTAAAGAGAATATACCCAGACACTGAGCGAGATTTAGAGAAATGCTCACGCGGGCAGATTTGCTGTGGGTTTTCTGCTGCAGGTTTACTTGTGGAGGATTTTCTGCAGTGGAAAATTTCAAGCAGACCCCATTAGTAGCAATGAAATGTGCGGGTAAACCCGCAGCAAATCCGCCTGTGTGAATGTACCCATATGTCAGTGTTTTCCAACCGGTGTGCCTCCAGCTGTTGCAAAACTACAACTCCCAGCATGCCCGGACAGCCATTGGCTGTCCGGGCCTGCTGGGAGTTGTAGTTTTGCAACAGCTGGAGGCTCCCTGGTTGGAAAACACTGCCTTATGTGGTGTTACCTAAGGCCTACAGTGTAACATGAAGCCAGTTGAAAACAATATAGTTTCCATAGCGACCAATAAAAATACTGCTTTTATTTTATAACCTACACTGGCATAATGAACGCTGGGATCTGATTGGCTACTGAAGGCCTATTGAGATCTGCATCTTGGGACAATTCCCCCCCCAAAAATGGAATTATAGGGATTTATGGTTATGTAACATATACACATTTTATTTTTGCAGTTTTGCAATAGCCAGGGAGTGGAGCATGCTGGCGAGCATTTAAAGGGGTATTCCGCTCCTAGACATCTTGTCCCCTATCCAAAGAATAGGTGATAAGATGTCTGATTGCGGGGGTCCCCCGCGATCTCCCTGCTGCATCCGGCGTTCGTCCAGAGTGTCGGGTGCAGCGCCGGAGGATTGCGACGTCATGGTCACGCCCCACTCGTGATATCACGGCCGCACCCCTCTCAATACAAGTCTATGGGAGGCGCTGCACCTGACACTCTGAACGAACGCCGGGTGCAGCAGAGAGATTGCGGGGGTCCCCAGCGGCGGGACCCCCGTGATCAGTCATCTTATCACCTATTCTTTGGATAGAGGATAAGATGTCTAGGGGCGGAGTACCCCTTTACATGCTCGCCAGCATGCTCCACTCCCTGGCCGTCAATCAAATCCGACCCTTTCACTGCATAAGTCTATAGAGTGAAAATGTTTGATCTGGCAAGCGGGTGTAAGGCGCACGCAGCCGCTCGCTTCACACAAGGTTATTGCTCCCAATTGCAGTGGGTCTCACTCCTGAGACCATACGATCGAAACTTTTGACATAACTTGGCGGCAATATGTCAAATGTTTATTCAGATGACAGTAATGAGTTCAAACGAGTAAAAAAATTCTACAAAAAATACTTCTTGCCTGACAATGCTACGTGAAAACCCGGCCTATGGCTGTCATCCGGCCTTCATATGGTTTAGCAGTAGTTGGACAGAAGGGGGGCTTCACTGCCTAATAGGTTGGTTGACAACCCCTTTAGGAGCCGCACGGCTGGCGATATGAACGGTCACCCAGCTTTCCCAGAAATCATTGCAACTAAGAACTTTTATGATTTTTTTTTTTTCTTTTATAACCAATAGTTAGTAGTGGCCGATTTTAATTGTTACCTGTCCCTTTGATTGGTCAGGGTCTGAGTGACCGATCGCTAGGAGCAAGCGACCTTCGCCGCAGGTTGCACACTCTAACCATAGACTTGCATTGTAAGTTTTGTTTTGGTGGCATGGATCTGCTCGGTGAATGGGGCTCGGGGGCATGGATCTGCTCGGTGAATGGGGCTCGGGGGCATGGATCTGCTGGGTGAATGGGGCTCGGGGGCATGGATCTGCTTGGTGAATGGGGCTCGGGGGCATGGATCTGCTTGGTGAATGGGGCTTGGGGGCATGGATCTGCTCGGTGAATGGGGCTCGGGGGCATGGATCTGCTTGGTGAATGGGGCTCTGGGGCATGGATCTGCTCGGTGAATGGGGCTGGGGGGGGGGCATGGATCTGCTCGGTGAATGGGGCTCGGGGGCATGGATCTGCTCGGTGAATGGGGCTCGGGGGCATGGATCTGCTCTGTGAATGGGGCTCAGGGGCTTGGATCTGCTCTGTGAATGGGGCTCGGGGGCTTGGATCTGCTCGGTGAATGGGGCTCGGGGGCTTGGATCTGCTCGGTGAATGGGGCTCGATGGAATGGATCTGCCACAGAGCCCCATTCAGGAGAAGGGAAAGTCCAACTGTACTGAAGAGGAACATGATACATGTCCGTAACCTGATATAGTGAAGGTGATGAATTATGAATAATGCTTTCGTGTGCCTGATGTCACCTGGCAGCACACAGGGCAGTGCCTGACAGGCGATATGACATACTCACGTGTATCTATGCGTCTGAACTGCGCTCACGTGAGTCGCTACTTGGCTTTTTACAGAGCACCGAATGGCAGTTTTCAATAGTTTAGACATCCCTTGTGTCCGTGGTAAATGGAAAAGCTGGGTGACTATGCTGCTTGATATGCAGGGAGCAACCATAGTGCAGTGGTCTCCAGACTGTGAACCTCCAGCTGTTGCAAAACTACAACTCGCAGCATGTTGGGAATTGTAGTTTTGCAACAGCAGGAGGTCTACAGTTTGGAGACCACAGCCATAGGGGTTTGTTTAGTAGTTCAGAAAATCCTCGCCTCGGGCTCCATGTCTTTTTTATAATATTTGCTCTAATGTGTAATTTGCAGTTTACATTACATATAATTATTGGAAAACCACAAAGGGGAAATAAAGATGATGATTATAGTGTGTGGCAGGCTGGGTAATGTTTACACTGATTATTAACCATAGCGAGATCACTAAATCTATTACACTGCGACAAATTATTGGTGATAGGATAATGCTTAATTTATCTGGTGTTGTACTTCAGAGCTGCATTCTCGATTCTGCAGGGGCCAGAGCTGAAATGTTTTAGAGGTCCCACCTTCAGAATAGTGAGTGCAGCTCTGGGGTATAATACAGGATATAACTCAGGATCAGTACAGGATAAGTAATGTAATGTATGTACACAGTGACCTCACCAGCAGAATAGTGAGTACAGCTCTGGAGTATAATACAGGATATAACTCAGGATCAGTACAGGATAAGTAATGTAATGTATGTACACAGTGACCTCACCAGCAGAATAGTGAGTACAGCTCTGGAGTATAATACAGGATATAACTCAGGATCAGTACAGGATAAGTAATGTAATGTATGTACACAGTGACCTCACCAGCAGAATAGTGAGTACAGCTCTGGAGTATAATACAGGATATAACTCAGGATCAGTACAGGATAAGTAATGTAATGTATATACACAGTGATCTCACCAGCAGAATAGTGAGTACAGCTCTGGAGTATAATACAGGATATAACTCAGGATCAGTACAGGATAAGTAATGTAATGTATACAGAGACCTCACCAGCAGAATAGTGAGTACAGCTCTGGAGTATAATACAGGATATAACTCAGGATCAGTACAGGATAAGTAATGTAATGTATATACACAGTGACCTTACCAGCAGAATAGTGAGTACAGCTCTGGAGTATAATACAGGATATAACTCAGGATCAGTACAGGATAAGTAATGTAATGTATACAGAGACCTCACCAGCAGAATAGTGAGTACAGCTCTGGAGTATAATACAGGATATAACTCAGGATCAGTACAGGATAAGTAATGTAGTGTATGTACACAGTGACCTCACCAGCAGAATAGTGAGTACAGCTCTGGAGTATAGTACAGGATATAACTCAGGATCAGCACAGGATAAGTAATGTAATGTATGTACACAGTGACCTTACCAGCAGAATAGTGAGTACAGCTCTGGAGTATAATACAGGATATAACTCAGGATCAGTACAGGATAAGTAATGTAATGTATACAGAGACCTCACCAGCAGAATAGTGAGTACAGCTCTGGAATATAATACAGGATATAACTCAGGATCAGTACAGGATAAGTAATGTAATGTATGTACACAGTGACCCCACCAGCAGAATAGTGAGTACAGCTCTGGAGTATAATACAGGATATAACTCAGGATCAGTACAGGATAAGTAATGTAATGTATGTACACAGTGACCTCACCAGCAGAATAGTGAGTACAGCTCTGGAGTATAATACAGAATATAACTCAGGATCAGTACAGGATAAGTAATGTATGTACACAGTGATCTCACCAGCAGAATAGTGAGTACAGCTCTGGAGTATAATACAGGATATAACTCAGGATCAGTACAGGATAAGTAATGTAATGTATGTACACAGTGATCTCACCAGCAGAATAGTGAGTACAGCTCTGGAGTATAATACAGGATATAACTCAGGATCAGTACAGGATAAGTAATGTAATGTATACAGAGACCTCACCAGCAGAATAGTGAGTACAGCTCTGGAGTATAATACAGGATATAACTCAGGATCAGTACAGGATAAGTAATGTAGTGTATGTACACAGTGACCTCACCAGCAGAATAGTGAGTACAGCTCTGGAGTATAGTACAGGATATAACTCAGGATCAGCACAGGATAAGTAATGTAATGTATGTACACAGTGACCTTACCAGCAGAATAGTGAGTACAGCTCTGGAGTATAATACAGGATATAACTCAGGATCAGTACAGGATAAGTAATGTAATGTATACAGAGACCTCACCAGCAGAATAGTGAGTACAGCTCTGGAATATAATACAGGATATAACTCAGGATCAGTACAGGATAAGTAATGTAATGTATGTACACAGTGACCCCACCAGCAGAATAGTGAGTACAGCTCTGGAGTATAATACAGGATATAACTCAGGATCAGTACAGGATAAGTAATGTAATGTATGTACACAGTGACCTCACCAGCAGAATAGTGAGTACAGCTCTGGAGTATAATACAGAATATAACTCAGGATCAGTACAGGATAAGTAATGTATGTACACAGTGATCTCACCAGCAGAATAGTGAGTACAGCTCTGGAGTATAATACAGGATATAACTCAGGATCAGTACAGGATAAGTAATGTAATGTATGTACACAGTGATCTCACCAGCAGAATAGTGAGTACAGCTCTGGAGTATAATACAGGATATAACTCAGGATCAGTACAGGATAAGTAATGTAATGTATGTACACAGTGACCTCACCAGCAGAATAGTGAGTACAGCTCTGGAGTATAATACAGAATATAACTCAGGATCAGTACAGGATAAGTAATGTATGTACACAGTGATCTCACCAGCAGAATAGTGAGTACAGCTCTGGAGTATAACACAGGATATACAATAGACAATCACCTCAGATACTATTAAGTATATTTGGAGAAGACTTATCTCACTGACAAGGTCACGGCAGTTCTACGTCTCCTCATGTTTCCCTTGTTCTGAGCAGATTGTAGAGCTGGCGGGCGGGTGCCAGGGAGATCTAATGGTGATTTTGGTCATAAAGTGAAATCTAATCTTTGTTTGCAGGATAAACGCAAACTTTATCCTTCTATTTGATTTCTTAGCCCTGGGTGTTCTCTGTTTCATAGTTTTGGATTCCACCTTATTGGCCCTCATTTACTATTGCAAACCCGACATGTTTTGTCATGTTGGGCGCCAGATTCTGTCTGCACCAGAATTTGCGCCAGAATTGAAAAAAGCTCGACTAACTCTCAATTTTGCTGAGAAAACCCGAAAAATGGGTGTGGCCATCAAAAAAGGGGGCGTAGTCTCCGAAAAGGGCCGTGTTCCCGACATTTTCACAAAAACCCAACATATTTACTAAAGTTTCATGTCGCTGCCTTCTGTGTGGGAATTTGGTATCCTAGGATGACCGCAAATATTTACGTGACATTGAAACAAAATGCTAAATGTATAGAAAGTCGCAGTAAGATTCTGTATACTGACAGGAAGCTGTATACTCTGATATGTGTTATATATAATGTTTTCCTATGTATTTTACAGTACACAGAGGCAGCAAACCTCGGCAATGGAGAACTGGAGTGTGAGAAGGAGAAGAGGCTGGGAGCTGTGGATGAATCCTTGAGGTAAGCAGACGCTTCAGGCCATATCCTTACCGGAGAGTCCGATACCCAGACACCTTGTTCTACAATCTTAGGGTACGTTCACACGAGTTGATCCTTACCGGAGAGTCCAATACCCAGACACCTTGTTACATAGTTCATAAGGTTGAAAAAAGACCAGAGTCCATCAAGTTCAACCTATAACCCTAATGAGTCCCTAATGTGTTGATCCAGAGGAGGCAAATAAACCCTCATACTAGAGGTAAAAATTCCTTCCCGACTCCAAATATGGCGTCAGAATAAATCCCTGGATCAACGTTCTGTCCCTATAAATATAATATACATAACCAGCGATGTTATTATTCTCCAAAAATGCATCCAGACCCCTTTTTAATTCTTTTACAGAGTTCCCCATGACCACCTCCTCAGGCAGAGAATTTCACAGTCTCACTGCTCTTACAGTAAAGAACCCCTGTCTGTGCTGGTTCAGAATCCTTCTTTCCTCTAGACGTAGAGGATGCCCCCTTGTTATAGATACAGTCCTGGGTATAAATAGATCATGGAGAGATCTCTGTACCCCCGTCTGGGGTTATACGATCTCACAAATTATTATGCACATGGCGTTTTTGTTTGGTTTTCCTAAACCGTCTCCGGCTGTCAGGGCATGATGGGAGTTGTAGTTTTGGAACACTGATCTGCTATATTGTATGACACAAATTTGTTCCTAAGAGAAGATATCCGGAATCAAGCAGCTCTCAACCCCGGAACCAAAAATATGAAGACTAAGGGAAAATTTATCATTTAGCGCAAATTTTTAGCAAAATCTGCTGCATAGCTGTGTTGTTTTCTCTGTGGCTGCGCAACATTTTATTATTGTGGACATCATTTTATTAATTTGCACAAATGACAGGAAGCCCCTGGATCAGGGTTTCCCAACCAGGGGGCCTCCAGCTGTTGCAAAACTACAACTCCCAGCATGCCCGGACAGCCGTTGGCTGTCCGGGCATGCTGGGAGTTGTAGTTTTGCAACAGCTGGAGGCACCCTGATTGGGAAACACTGCCCTAATCCTACGCCCACCCTCTGCGTCCCATCATGGTATGAGATGTATACATAGATAGTAGATATAATCTGCATGTTAATACTGTGACTAGAGATGAGCGAACTTACAGTAAATTCGATTCGTCACGAACTTCTCGGCTCGGCAGTTGATGTCTTATCCTGCATAAATTAGTTCAGCTTTCAGGTGCTCCGGTGGGCTGGAAAAGGTGGATACAGTCCTAGGAAAGAGTCTTCTAGGACTGTATCCACCTTTTCCAGCTCACCGGAGCACCTGAAAGCTGAACTCATTTATGCTGGATAAGTCATCAACTGCCGAGCCGAGAAGTTCGTGACGAATCGAATTTACTGTAAGTTCGCTCATCTCTAACTGTGACTCATGAATTGATCCCTCCCGCTTCTTCTTGCAGTGAAGCGGCCCAGGAAGCTTTCTCACAATGGAATCAGCATGACGATTCCAGAGACGACAACTTCTGTGAGCACGACGGTATGTAACGGTGTCGAAAAGCATTAAGGCAAACAGATCTTCTGTATTTTTGAGCCACAAAAAATGAACTTTCCTTTTACATATTTTTGTTACTCTACTGCATTGTTCCCCAACCAACGTGCCTCCAGCAGTTGCAAAACTACAACTCCCAGCATGCTGGGAGTTGTAGTTTTGCAACAGCTGGAAGCAAGATTGTTGGGAAACTTTAAATTCCTAGTATGCCTGGACAGTCTTTGGCTGTCCAGGCATGCTGAGAGTTGTAGTTTTGCAACCGCTGCTTTACGGAAACAACTTTGTGGAGACTTTCCTTATCTTGCACTGACTTAAAGGGGTACTCCAGTGGAAAACTATTTATTTATTGATTTTTTTTAATCGTCTCGTGCCAGAAAGTTTAAGCAGATTTGTAAATTACTTCTGTTTAAATATCTTAATCCTTTCAGTACTTATTTGCTGCTGTATGCTACAGAGAAAGTTGTGTAGTTCTTTCCAGTCTGACCACAGTGCTCTCTACTGCCACCTCTGTCCATGTCAGGAACTGTCCAGAACAGGAGCAACTCCCCAGAGCAAACCTCTCCTACTCCGGACAGTTCCTGACATGGACAGAGGTGTCAGTAGAGAGCACTGTGGTCAGACTGGAAAGAACTGCTGTGGAGCATACAGCAGCTGATAAGTACTGGAAGGATTAAGATTTTTAAATAGAGGTAATTTACAGATATGTATAACTTTCTAGCACCGGTTGATAAAAAAAACAAAAACTGTGAAAGTAAAAATCCTTCTGGCCCCTCAGTATTTGTATGTAGTGAAGCGGCCCAGGAAGCTTTCTCACAATTGAATCCGCATGACAAATCCAGAGACGATAACTTCTGCGAGCACGACATTATGTAACGTGTCGGTATTCCGGGAAATTTTATTTTATTTTTTTTTTAGATCAACTGGCTCCAGAAAGTTAAACAGATTTGCAAATTACTTCTATTAAAAAATCTTAATCCTTCCAATAATTATCAGCTGCTGAAGTTGAGTTGTTCTTTTCTGTCTGACAACAGTGCTCTCTGCTGACACCTCTGCTTGTCTCGGGAACTGCACAGAGTAGAAGAGGTTTGCTATGGGGATTTGCTTCTACTCTGGACAGTTCCCGAGACAGGTGTCATCAGAGAGCACTTAGACAGAAAAGTACAACTCAACTTCAGCAGCTCATAAGTACTGAAAGGATTAAGATTTTTTTAATAGAAGAAATTTACAAATCTGTATAACTTTCTGGAGCCAGTTGATATATTAAACATTTTTTTTCCCTGGAATACCCCTTTAAGACAAACAGATCTTCTGTATTGTGGCTCCAATGTTTCTACTACAGAGGAGAAAGTTGTAAGATAATTGTCAGAATCCCAACATGGACGGAGTAATACGATGGCGAAATAGGACTTTACTGTGTACAGAATCATGTTTCTTTACGCCCAATGTGCATTATCTTGCACTGACACTTTATATTAGTGTGCACCATCCTGCAACTTTATCTGCATGTACTTAGCATTACATAATTTAAAAAGCACACACAGGTTTCTGAATCCAAACAGTTTGGTTAGGCAATAGAACGAAAATACACCCACTCCACCCTATACAGTGACCCCCCCCGACCTACGATGGCCCCGACATACGATAATTTCAGCATACGATCACTCTGAGGCAGCATTAACATACGATGCTTTTGTATGTCGGGGCCATCGCATAAACGGCTATCCGGCAGCGCAGACTGCTTCAGCTGCCACCGGATAGCCGTTTACGGTGCCCCGTGTGGTCCGCTGATGATCACTTACCTGTCCTCGGGGCTCCGGCGCATCCTCTTCGGGATCACCTGCATCGTCGCCGCTCTCCATCGCCGTCATCACGTCGCTGCGCACGCCGTCCCGTCATCCAATAGGAGCGGCGTGCATAGCAACGTGATGGCGGTGACGGAGAGCGAGGATGCCGGGGAAGCAGAGGCCTTGCCGGAGCGTCGGGGACACCCCGGGGACGCTGCAACAGCGATGGAAGGCGACATCCAGGGCAGCGGTGACGAGCGGTGATGGTCCGGAGCGGCGGGGACAGGTGAGTATAACCTCCAATACCAGTGGTCTTCAACCTGCGAACCTCCAGATGTTACAAAACCACAACTCCCAGCATGCCCGGACAGCCGTTGGCTGTCCGGGCATGCTGGGTGTTGTGGTTTTGCAACATCTGGAGGTCCGCAGCTTCTAGACCACTTTCCTAAACTTTACATTGCACGGATCCCTCAACATACGATGGTTTCAGCAAACGATGGTCCATTTGGAACGGATTACCATCATATGTTGAGGGACCACTGTACTTACCTAGAGGGGGGGTGTCCTGACACTAAATGCCTTCCATACTCCCTAATAGCGCTTATGGACAAGAGGCTCTTAGAACAAACCCTTTAGGGGACACACACTTGTACCTGTAGTTTCCATAAACTTTTCATATGTTACAATGACATGTCTATGTTTTGATTCATGGGGGTTCCGATTGCTGAAATGAACTCTGTGCTCAAATAGTCAATCGGACCCCCACCAATCAAAACTTAGATATGTCATTATGACGTATCAAAAGTTTACTGGAACTACAGGTACAGTATTGTCATCTAAAGGGTTTGTTCTAAGAAGCCATATTTTCTATTAGGGAGTATGGACGACGTTAAGTCTAACCCTTCCCCCACTAGGTATGTATAGGGGTGTATTTATTTGTAAACAATGTTTATTTATTTTTTAATTATAATAAAAAAATAAAAAATAAAAAATTTATATCCATTGCCAAACCGTATGAATCCATTAGTCTGTGTTTTCGTAAAGTTGCAGCATGGTGCACACACATTTTTGTGTATATTAAAGTTGCAGGATGGTGCACGCACATTTTTGTGTATATTAAAGTTGCACGATGGTGCACGCACATTTTTGTGTATATTAAAGTTGCAGGATGGTGCACGCACATTTTTGTGTATATTAAAGTTGCACGATGGTGCACACACATTTTTGTGTATATTAAAGTTGCAGGATGGTGCACACTATTATAAAGTGACTGTTGCAGGTGAATGTAAGAAATAAAAGAAAAAAGAGGGAACGCGCCCCTAGTGAAGTACAGTCAAACAATGATATGAAGGGAAATGGTGTGAATCTCACTCGCCATGTAATGTTGCGCTCAGAGCACAACACTAGAGATGAGCGAACTTACAGTAAATTCGATTCGTCACGAACTTCTCGGCTCGGCAGTTGATGACTTATCCTGCGTAAATTAGTTCAGCCTTCAGGTGCTCCGGTGGGCTGGAAAAGGTGGATACAGTCCTTGGAAAGACTAGGACTGTATCCACCTTTTCCAGCCCACGGGAGCACCTGAAAGCTGAACTAATTTATGCAGGATAAGTCAACAACTGCCGAGCCGAGAAGTTCGTGATGAATCAAATTTACTGTAAGTTTGCTCATCTCTACACAACACCTTTATTCGCATATAGAATGGGTCTTTGGATCCTGCAGCTTGCAATCCCTCCGAACACTCACTGGAGTCATCGGTAGTAATAATGCAGATAGATATAAAAGGAATCTTTCTTGCAGCGCTGGACCAAAAGGAGTGTAAAGAGACAAGGCTCTTAAAGGATATAATCAAGTGGCGTGTATTAAAAGCACACCAACGCGTTTCTTGTCCTGAGGAAGGGCCCACTCTGGGCCAGAAACGCGTTGACGTGCTTTTAATAAACGCCACTTGATTATATCCTTTAAGAGCCTTGTCTCTTTACACTCCTTTTGGTCCAGCGCTGCAAGAAAAAAATCCTTTTTTTTAATCTATCTGCATTGTTGCAGGTGAATGACTGTCCACATCTCCTGTCTATTTTCAGATGAGGAGTCACCGGATGCGGAATACGTCGACTTGCTAATCAATCCTGAGCGTTACACTGGTTACAAGGGACCGGATGCCTGGAAGATCTGGAACAGTATCTACGAGGAAAACTGCTTCAAGTATGTGACTCTTCTCTAGCACTGATTCTGGGTCCGTTCTTTCTGCTTTCGCCCCCCACCTCTCGGTGCTTGGGTTAGCTGCAGGGAGGTGAGGAGGTTTTATATGGCAGATCAGAGTGGAGAGGAAGGAAGGCATCCGAGTTAGCAGGGAGGGCAGATCACAATGGCTTTAGATATAGAAGAAAGCACATAGGAGGGCGTGAATCACACAGGCTGTATACTAGTGTGGAGCAAGAGAACCCATTGTAAACTGCACTTGAGCATCAGCATACATTACTACTGTATTTCCCAACCAGTGTGCCTCCAGCTGTTGCAAAACTACAACTCCCAGCATGCCTGAACAGCCTTTGGCTGTCTAGGCATGCTGGGTGGTGTACTTTTGTAACAGCTGGAGAGGTGCACTGTTTTGGAAATACCGTATTACTGGAAGGGGACACACCAACATGAGAAAACTCTAAAACTAGGAGCAGGTTGCAAATTTCTTATAAGAGGGTCCAACAATGAAGATAGCAGGGACGTAGTGGGAGATCGCAGCCTTTTTAACTTAAGGAAACCTCTAACACATGTAACCAAAATATTTTTTTTTCCTGGTCGAAGGTGTCTGTAGCCTTTTAAATGTGAGTTTGTTTAGTGTGCACTCGGCTTGGCACGTTTCCTCATGTTTGCTTATTTAGATAAATATTAAACTGCGCCTGGAGCCTTTAAAAGTCATCCATCATCGGGAGGAATAATAAAAACCTTGTGTCTTCCCTAGCAATATAATCTCAGGGTTGTGTGTCCCTGCAATTCAGTCTATTCCTATTAACTCAAAAAGTATGTGAACCCCCTTTCGAAAATTGTTCGATTGATCTTTGATTACAGCCACATTTTTGATCCACAAGAAATGAACTTTCCTTTTACATAGCTTTGTTACTCTACTGCATTGTTCCCCAACCAGCGTGCCTCCAGCTGTTGCAAAACTACAACTCCCAGCATGCCCGGACAGCCAACGGCTGTCCGGGCATGCTGGGAGTTGTATTTTTTGCTACAGCTGGAAGCAACATTGTTGGAAAACTTAAATTTTTTGTATGCCTGGACAGTCTTTGGCTGTCTAGGCATGCTGAGAGTTGTAGTTTTGCAACTGCTGGTGGTGCCCTGGTTGCTTTACCCCTGCTTTACGGAAACAACTTTGTCGATTCTTTCCTTATCTTGCACTCTCTTAAAGGGGTACTCTGGTGGTAAACTGTTTATTTTAAAAAAAAATTTAAATCCTCTTGTGCCAGAAAGTTTAAACAGATTTGTAAATGACTTCTGTTTAAATATCTTAATCCTTCCAGCACTTATCAGCTGCTTTATGCTACAGAGGAAGTTGTGTAGTTCCTTCCAGTCTGACCACAGTGCTCACTGCTGACACCTCTTTTAATGTCAGGGACTGTCCAGAGCAGGAGCAACTCCCCAGAGCAAACCTCTCCTGCTCCGGACACTTCCTGACATGGACAGAGGTGTCAGCAGAGAGCATTGTGGTCAGACTGGAAAGAACTGCACAACTTCCTGTGGAGCATACAGCAGCTGATAAGTACTGGAAGGATTAAGATTTTTTTAAATAGAGGTAATTTACAAATCCTAAGGATAGGGGATAGGTTACAGATCGCGCGGGGGGTCCTGCGGGAAGGGGGCATGTGGACCACTGCTGACACGCCCCCTAAATACAACTCTATGTCAAAGCCGGAGCGCTGCCTTCGGCAATCTCCGGCTCTGCCATAGCACTGTATTGAGGGGGGGGGGTGTCGGCTGCTGTTTCGTGCCGTGGTCAACACATGCTCTCTAGCCAGCGAGTCGGGATCGTACAGGAAATCCCGGGGGGGGGGGGGGGGGAGCAAGCGGTCTGAAACTTGTCCCCTACGTTTTTCAGGACTGGACTACTCCTTTAATGACTTCCTTCTGCAATTTACACTCACAGAGAAAGTAAAAATCCTTCTGGCCCCTCAGTATTTGTATGATTATCTGCGAAGATAAACTACATAGTGCTGCCCAGGAGTCTGGATCGGGCAGTGATCTAATGCGTGTGGGTACAGCCAGGACTGGAACATAGGGGGATATTTTATTGCAGTCAATAAGAACTTTACAGCACAGAAAAAAAACCAAAAAGTTAAACATCAACAATAAAATCCAACGCAAGTGTTATCCTAGAGATCTATTGGGGTAAGTTGGGCAGAACAGGACTGTTAGGAAATGCGCTGTCTCCAAAGACTGTGTTGCATTTCCGAGAGAATTCTACAGAAAGAATAAACGCGCGACAAACCTTTCTGTGGTGGCCGAAAATGGAATTTCCACAACAGATGTTTCCACCGTGTGCCGGAGCCGCACAATCTGATTGAAAGCAATGGGACTCAATTGGATTTCAATTTCATCTGCAATGGAATTTCTGTGCAGAATTATTCTGCCGGATTCCTCTTGGAAATTGTGCAGTGTGAACGAGGCCTTGTAAAATAATAAGAATGAACACAAAAGCAGCGCTCTAAGTGTCATTATCCTGATGGTATAAACAAGGCAAGTTGTATCCACACTGGTAAGTATATGGAGGAGCCTGGAGCAACTTATGTCTGACCGCAGGCTGTAAATGCATTTAGAAGTACCCTCGGGGAACATCAAGGAGCCGAGAGATCCCTGGGAGACCCTGTAACAGATGTACTAAGGTCCCCTGAGGGTCTTGTCCTACTGTTGTTACATTTTTCAGCATATTGTTTTTTTCTTTTTAAATACAGTATACTAGAGAGAAAGCATATCCAAAGTATAGGTGATAACTAGCTGATTGGGGTGGGGGGAGGGGGGACTGACTGCTAGAACCCCCATCGATCATAAGTACGGGGTCCCTTGTCCCCAGACTGACTGGAACAGCACTGCACATACTTGGCCTCCATTCACGGAACATTGCTGAGTGCTGCATGTGGGCAAATCCCATGCAAAGTAAATCAAGCATGTGTGCTGCCACTCCATTCATTAAAGGGTTACTCCGCTCCCCAGTGTCCGGAACTCAATGCTCCGAATGCTAGGTGCGGGCTTCCGTGTGCACGCCTGCCCCCTTGTGAATTATTTGTGAAGTCACGCCCCGCCCCCTCAATGCAAGTCTATGGGAGGGGGCGCGACGGCCGTCGCGCCCCCTCCCATAGACTTGCATTGAGGGGGCGGGGCGTGACTGCACAAGGGGGCAGGCGTGAACACGGAAGCCCGCACCCAGCGTTTGGAACATTGAGTTCCGGACGCTGGGGAGCGGAGTAACCCTTTAAGGGGGACCCTCCACCGATCAGCTAGTTCTCTATCCACATTGGGGGGGGGGGGGAATCTCCTTATATCTACATGTGTAATTGGGATATTTTATTTATATACTTGTCATTTTAGGATGTATATGTATATAAAAAAAAAA
>NC_079199.1:8350170-8358527 GCF_029499605.1 Hyla sarda
TGATAGACTGTTGTTATATTTATAGCTGTAGTTTATACTTTATTTTTCTTTGCTTTCAGGTGAAAATGACGGTAAGGAGAACGTAATAGAACACTCTTCACATGGCGCCTTATTCCCTGAAGCCTTTGCTACAAGCGGGGCCCTGGTCTAAACATAGATGAGGCTGATTACATGTCTTCTGTGGGCTGGACACTCAGTCAGCTGACAGCTATACCTTTCTATCCACCCACCCCACATATGCATGCATGCTCAGCTTGTCAGAGTGTGCAGCTGTTCTCAAAGGAAAAGCGTAAGAAAGTCGCTGCCAGACATCCCTGGTGGAAGCTTATCTCCAACATAAATTCCAGCATGCCAGACCCTTTATCCTCCCAACATCTGTCTAAGGGGGGAGGGGGGGGAGGTGTGTATCAGGAAGCCTCCGTGTTTACTAAATGGTGGGTAGGTTTGGTTGGCATCATGTATGGCAAGCTTAAAGGGGTACTCCAGCCTTTTACAGCTCCCTCCTATCCATAGGTTAGAGAATAAATGTCCAAGACTTTCCCCACATAAGGAAGCGTGGTGTCAGTGGGAGGGGAGGGGGATTCCAACAGTCGGACCCCCGTGATCTGAACCTTATTCCCTATCATTTGGATAGGGTATAAGTTTCTTATCCTGGAGTTCTCCTTTAACACTGCAATATGTTCTGAAATTTCATGACAATGAATCAGCAACCGGACAGAAGTTATTGAGACTCCTCTGACTGAACACCATAGAATACTGGGAGTAGTAGTCAATTTGAATTTCCCTACTATATGCTTTAATATACTCTTCTATCATTGCCTGATGATCTACAATAGTGTTCTCCAACCTGTGGCTCTCCAGCTGTTGAAAAATTACAACTCTTACCATGTGCTGATGGTCAAAGGTGGTCAGGCCATGGTGGGGGTTGTGGTTTTGCACTCGTCTGAGAGACTTAGGTTAGGGAACACCAATCTTGAATGTCTGATGCGGGGCCCATTGTTGCCCTAACACTTGAGCAGTGTTTCCCAACAAGTGTGCCTTCAGCTGTTGCAGATCTACCATTTCCAGCCCTTGGCTGTCAGGTGTAATGAAGAAAACGGTGTCCCTGTAACGGAATGTGACCCTCAGTACAGGGACACAAGGGAGAGAGAGGGAGAAGGTTGTAAAGCAGAAAAGTGTGCCTGTGCGGAGGGTCACATTCTTCTACAGGGACACAGTTTTCTTCAGTACACCGGCATACTGGCAGTTGTAGTTTTACAACAGCTGGAGGCACACGTCTTGGGAAATACTGATCTGGAGCAATTTATAATTTTTGACCCTATAAATATAAATTTTTCCTTTTTAGGCCCATTTCACACGAGCGCGTTACAGACTTTTTTTTTGCATCCATATTACGTACGCAACCCTCGGCCTGACCGTGTTTTTGATGACCCAGACAGATCTGGTGGTCAGGAACGATGTCAGGCCGGTTCTTGCGCCCATTATATAGATGCCAAAAATATGTAACACGCTCATGTGAATCTGGCCTTCAGAAGATAATTAAAGGAGTACTTTGCTGAAAAAAAGATAAGGGATAAGATGTGGCTGGACCCCCGCGATCTCCGAGCCGCCACCCCCGTCATTCGGTGCATGGAGCAAACTCCGCTCGTGCCAGATGACTGGCGAACACAGCCGGCTCTCCCCCTCCATTCAAGCTTCCGTGTTAAGGTCGCCGCCACTGCTGGCCTGGAGATCACGGGGTCTGCAGCAGCGGGACCCCCGCAATAAGACATATCCCCTATCCTTTGGGATAAGATGTTTTCAGCGGAGTAACCCTTTAAGGGCTTGTTCACATCTACACCAAGAAGTTCTGCTGTTCCTGCTCTGTCAACGGAGCAAAATAATAAAAATCATGGTGGTATGGGATCTGCCGGTAAACCAACAATGCACCACAGACCCCATTGACCATATTGTGGTCCGTCATGGTGTCCGGCATTTTGCAGGACCAAATATTGTTGCACACTGCACTATATTTTTCTGGGATTTGAAGTAAAAGCTTTTGACTGACCCTCCTACACAGATGTGAACAGGGCCTAATGGTCATTATAATCCTCGGCTACATTCACACACCGGATCCTCTGCCAATTTAAAGTTGCGGCTCCATAAATGCCAATTCCTTGTAAAATCTGCAGAGGATTCAGTGTGTGTTCTCTTTGGCATATTCTTCCATTGTAAACCTTAGTAGTTTCATGATCACATGTAGGTAATCGTACCTTGGTGTAAAAGTCCAGAGTTACATGTTACCATTACAGATTGCACCGTACATGACTTTTATATAGGAAGTTGGAAGACCGCTTAGTATTAGTCCTAAGTATTGGTGCGTGTCGTTCCTGGTACGTCCATATAACCATTTCTTATGTTTTGCAGAGACCATGTTCTACAGCTGGTTGGAAGGTAGGTCCTCTAAATTTAACTCTTATTCTTATAGTGTTCTTATACTGTAAATTAATCCTATTAATTTAAAAGGGTATTCCAGAAATTAAAAGAATACTGTAGTGGTATACAACTTATCCCCTATCCAAAGGCGAAAAGTTATAGATCGCGGGGGGGATGGGTCTGACCGCTGGGGCCCTCTGTGATTCCCCCCCCCCCCCGCGGTCTCCTGTACGGGGCTGCAGCAGTCCGCAGGAAGGGGGCGTTCCATCCCCACGTGACGTGGCGGCCGACAGGCCCCCCCTCCATGTATCCTATAGAGGTATCTGCCACGGCTTCCTGCTGGGGATGGCACGGAGCTTCCTGCGGACTGCCACGGCTCTGTACAGGAGATTATGGAGGGCCCCAGCGGTCAGACCCCCGCCCCCCCCCCCCCCAGGGATGTATAACATCGCTTATCCTTCAGATAGGGGATACGTTATATACCACTACAGTGCTCCTTTTCCATTGATTATTTTATCTTTGTCTCCTTTCAGGCCTTTGTGTTGAGAAGAGAGCTTTCTATAGACTCATTTCAGGACTGCACGCCAGCATCAATATTCATCTCAGTGCCCGATATCTGCTGCAAGGTAAAGAGAAGGCGCACTTATGACCTTATCCTCTCTCCATTGCTGGGGACCCACCGCAATTTTGGATGTGTCACCCCAGACATCTGGGGCACGGAGGGAACTTCGCTCTGTGCTGGATGACTGGCAATGCGCGTCGGAGGCTTGTGAAGTCACGCCCCCTCCCATAGACTTGCATTGAGGGGGCGTGGCCGTGACATCACGAGCGGGGCACTGCCAAGACTTCACCAGCCTCTGTCGCTGCACCTGATGCTCTAAACGAACGCCGGGTGCAGCAGGGGAGATCGCGGGGGTGATCAGGCATCTTATCCCCTATACTTTGGATAGGGGATAAGATGTCTAAGGGTGGAGTACCCCTTCAAAAATTCTGCATTTGCTCTGTATTATTCTTGATAAAAATCTACTCTCTGTACACTATTATAGTGGGGGGCTTGTGCGTGTATACAGGTGAGAGTCTGAACACACAGCTGTAGTGCCAAGTATGGGGGATGGACAGGCCAGCTACAAGAGGCAGGAGGTGGATTACAGACAATTCCATTAGACGGTTGTAGTGATGGGGCAGCGTTCAGTTCTGGGGGTGAACATAGCTCAGCTGCAGGATGATCTGGATCTGCTGCCTTATGTCTTCTGTTCTTCTTCATCAGACACCTGGATGAATAAAATCTGGGGCCACAATGTCACTGAATTCCAGATCCGCTTTGATGAGACCCACACCCAGAATGAAGGCCCGAGGAGACTGAAGAACTTGTACTTTATTTATCTGATCGAGCTCCGAGCAATCTCCAAGGTGCTGCCCTTCTTCGAGAGGCAATCTTATTTACTGTACACGGGAAACGACACGCAAGACCTGCGAACCAAAGAACTTTTACTCGACATTCTCCGGGATGCTAAGTAAGGCCCGAGTCACTGCAACAGTCACGACCCTGGCACTTGGCTACCCTGTCGCTTTACCACCCTGGCACTTGGCTACCTCCCTGGCACTTGGCTACCCTGTCGCTTTACCACCCTGGCACTTGGCTACCTTGTCGCTTTACTCTGGCGTTTGGCTACCCCTGGCACTTGGCTACTTTGGTGCTTTACCTTGGCACTTGGCTACCCTGGTGCGTTATCACCCTGGCGCTTGGCTACCCTGGTGCGTTATCACCCTGGCACTTGGCTACCCTGGTGCGTTATCACCCTGGCACTTGGCTACCCTGGTGCGTTACCACCCTGGCACTTGGCTACCCTGGTGCGTTGCCACCCTGGCGCTTGGCTACCCTGGCGCTTGGCTACCCTGGTGCGTTGCCACCCTGGCGCTTGGCTACCCTGGTGCGTTGCCATCCTGGCGCTTGGCTACCCTGGTGCGTTGCCACCCTGGCGCTTGGCTACCCTGGTGCGTTGCCACCCTGGCGCTTGGCTACCCTGGTGCGTTGCCACCCTGGCGCTTGGCTACCCTGGTGCGTTGCCATCCTGGCGCTTGGCTACCCTGGTGCGTTGCCACCCTGGCGCTTGGCTACCCTGGTGCGTTGCCACCCTGGCGCTTGGCTACCCTGGTGCGTTGCCACCCTGGCGCTTGGCTACCCTGGTGCGTTGCCACCCTGGCGCTTGGCTACCCTGGTGCGTTGCCACCCTGGCGCTTGGCTACCCTGGTGCGTTGCCACCCTGGCGCTTGGCTACCCTGGTGCGTTGCCACCCTGGCGCTTGGCTACCCTGGTGCGTTGCCACCCTGGCGCTTGGCTGCCCTGGTGCGTTGCCACCCTGGCGCTTGGCTGCCCTGGTGCGTTGCCACCCTGGCGCTTGGCTGCCCTGGTGCGTTGCCACCCTGGCGCTTGGCTGCCCTGGTGCGTTGCCACCCTGGCGCTTGGCTGCCCTGGTGCGTTGCCACCCTGGCGCTTGGCTGCCCTGGTGCGTTGCCACCCTGGCGCTTGGCTGCCCTGGTGCGTTGCCACCCTGGCGCTTGGCTGCCCTGGTGCGTTGCCACCCTGGCGCTTGGCTGCCCCTGGTGCGTTGCCACCCTGGCGCTTGGCTGCCCCTGGTGCGTTGCCACCCTGGCGCTTGGCTGCCCCTGGTGCGTTGCCACCCTGGCGCTTGGCTGCCCCTGGTGCGTTGCCACCCTGGCGCTTGGCTGCCCCTGGTGCGTTGCCACCCTGGCGCTTGGCTGCCCCTGGTGCGTTGCCACCCTGGCGCTTGGCTGCCCCTGGTGCGTTGCCACCCTGGCGCTTGGCTGCCCCTGGTGCGTTGCCACCCTGGCGCTTGGCTGCCCCTGGTGCGTTGCCACCCTGGCGCTTGGCTGCCCCTGGTGCGTTGCCATCCTGGCGCTTGGCTGGCCTACCCTGGTGCGTTGCCACCCTGGCGCTTGGCTACCCTGGTGCGTTGCCACCCTGGCGCTTGGCTACCCTGGTGCGTTGCCACCCTGGCGCTTGGCTACCCTGGTGCGTTGCCACCCTGGCGCTTGGCTACCCTGGTGCGTTGCCACCCTGGCGCTTGGCTACCCTGGTGCGTTTGCCACCCTGGCGCTTGGCTACCCTGGTGCGTTGCCACCCTGGCGCTTGGCTACCCTGGTGCGTTGCCACCCTGGCGCTTGGCTCCCTGGGCGTTGCCACCCTGGCGCTTGGCTACCCTGGTGCGTTGCCACCCTGGCGCTTGGCTACCCTGGTGCGTTGCCACCCTGGCGCTTGGCTACCCTGGTGCGTTGCCACCCTGGCGCTTGGCTGCCCTGGTGCGTTGCCACCCTGGCGCTTGGCTGCCCTGGTGCGTTGCCACCCTGGCGCTTGGCTGCCCTGGTGCGTTGCCACCCTGGCGCTTGGCTGCCCTGGTGCGTTGCCACCCTGGCGCTTGGCTGCCCTGGTGCGTTGCCACCCTGGCGCTTGGCTGCCCTGGTGCGTTGCCACCCTGGCGCTTGGCTGCCCCTGGTGCGTTGCCACCCTGGCGCTTGGCTGCCCTGGTGCGTTGCCACCCTGGCGCTTGGCTGCCCCTGGTGCGTTGCCACCCTGGCGCTTGGCTGCCCCTGGTGCGTTGCCACCCTGGCGCTTGGCTGCCCCTGGTGCGTTGCCACCCTGGCGCTTGGCTGCCCCTGGTGCGTTGCCACCCTGGCGCTTGGCTGCCCCTGGTGCGTTGCCACCCTGGCGCTTGGCTGCCCCTGGTGCGTTGCCACCCTGGCGCTTGGCTGCCCCTGGTGCGTTGCCACCCTGGCGCTTGGCTGCCCCTGGTGCGTTGCCACCCTGGCGCTTGGCTGCCCCTGGTGCGTTGCCACCCTGGCGCTTGGCTGCCCCTGGTGCGTTGCCACCCTGGCGCTTGGCTGCCCCTGGTGCGTTGCCACCCTGGCGCTTGGCTGCCCCTGGTGCGTTGCCACCCTGGCGCTTGGCTGCCCCTGGTGCGTTGCCACCCTGGCGCTTGGCTGCCCCTGGTGCGTTGCCACCCTGGCGCTTGGCTGCCCCTGGTGCGTTGCCACCCTGGCGCTTGGCTGCCCCTGGTGCGTTGCCACCCTGGCGCTTGGCTGCCCCTGGTGCGTTGCCACCCTGGCGCTTGGCTGCCCCTGGTGCGTTGCCACCCTGGCGCTTGGCTGCCCCTGGTGCGTTGCCACCCTGGCGCTTGGCTGCCCCTGGTGCGTTGCCACCCTGGCGCTTGGCTGCCCCTGGTGCGTTGCCACCCTGGCGCTTGGCTGCCCCTGGTGCGTTGCCACCCTGGCGCTTGGCTGCCCCTGGTGCGTTGCCACCCTGGCGCTTGGCTGCCCCTGGTGCGTTGCCACCCTGGCGCTTGGCTGCCCCTGGTGCGTTGCCACCCTGGCGCTTGGCTGCCCCTGGTGCGTTGCCACCCTGGCGCTTGGCTGCCCTTGGTGCGTTGCCACCCTGGCGCTTGGCTGCCCTTGGTGCGTTGCCACCCTGGCGCTTGGCTGCCCTTGGTGCGTTGCCACCCTGGCGCTTGGCTGCCCTTGGTGCGTTGCCACCCTGGCGCTTGGCTGCCCTTGGTGCGTTGCCACCCTGGCGCTTGGCTGCCCTTGGTGCGTTGCCACCCTGGCGCTTGGCTGCCCTTGGTGCGTTGCCACCCTGGCGCTTGGCTGCCCTTGGTGCGTTGCCACCCTGGCGCTTGGCTGCCCTTGGTGCGTTGCCACCCTGGCGCTTGGCTGCCCTTGGTGCGTTGCCACCCTGGCGCTTGGCTGCCCTTGGTGCGTTGCCACCCTGGCGCTTGGCTGCCCTTGGTGCGTTGCCACCCTGGCGCTTGGCTGCCCTTGGTGCGTTGCCACCCTGGCGCTTGGCTGCCCTTGGTGCGTTGCCACCCTGGCGCTTGGCTGCCCTTGGTGCGTTGCCACCCTGGCGCTTGGCTGCCCTTGGTGCGTTGCCACCCTGGCGCTTGGCTGCCCTTGGTGCGTTGCCACCCTGGCGCTTGGCTGCCCTTGGTGCGTTGCCACCCTGGCGCTTGGCTGCCCTTGGTGCGTTGCCACCCTGGCGCTTGGCTGCCCTTGGTGCGTTGCCACCCTGGCGCTTGGCTGCCCTTGGTGCGTTGCCACCCTGGCGCTTGGCTGCCCTTGGTGCGTTGCCACCCTGGCGCTTGGCTGCCCTTGGTGCGTTGCCACCCTGGCGCTTGGCTGCCCTTGGTGCGTTGCCACCCTGGCGCTTGGCTGCCCTTGGTGCGTTGCCACCCTGGCGCTTGGCTGCCCTTGGTGCGTTGCCACCCTGGCGCTTGGCTGCCCTTGGTGCGTTGCCACCCTGGCGCTTGGCTGCCCTTGGTGCGTTGCCACCCTGGCGCTTGGCTGCCCTTGGTGCGTTGCCACCCTGGCGCTTGGCTGCCCTTGGTGCGTTGCCACCCTGGCGCTTGGCTGCCCTTGGTGCGTTGCCACCCTGGCGCTTGGCTGCCCTTGGTGCGTTGCCACCCTGGCGCTTGGCTGCCCTTGGTGCGTTGCCACCCTGGCGCTTGGCTGCCCTTGGTGCGTTGCCACCCTGGCGCTTGGCTGCCCTTGGTGCGTTGCCACCCTGGCGCTTGGCTGCCCTTGGTGCGTTGCCACCCTGGCGCTTGGCTGCCCTTGGTGCGTTGCCACCCTGGCGCTTGGCTGCCCTTGGTGCGTTGCCACCCTGGCGCTTGGCTGCCCTTGGTGCGTTGCCACCCTGGCGCTTGGCTGCCCTTGGTGCGTTGCCACCCTGGCGCTTGGCTGCCCTTGGTGCGTTGCCACCCTGGCGCTTGGCTGCCCTTGGTGCGTTGCCACCCTGGCGCTTGGCTGCCCTTGGTGCGTTGCCACCCTGGCGCTTGGCTGCCCTTGGTGCGTTGCCACCCTGGCGCTTGGCTGCCCTTGGTGCGTTGCCACCCTGGCGCTTGGCTGCCCTTGGTGCGTTGCCACCCTGGCGC
>NC_079199.1:8358727-8441227 GCF_029499605.1 Hyla sarda
ATCTGTGCACATGCTACGGCTTTTACACTTACCCCCTAATACCATCTGGGAGAACTACACCCATAGCGTGGCTGTCTGCATATAGCAGCAGTTTAAAGGGGTACTCCGCCCCTAGACATCTTATAAGATGTCTGATCCCCGCGATCACTGCTGCAGCACCCCAGTCATCCGGTGTACGAAGCGAACTTCACTCCCTGCGAGATGACTAGCGATGCGGCGCCGGAGGTTCGTGATGTCACAGCCACACCCCCTCCCATAGACTTGCATTGAGTGGGCGTGTTGTGACATCACGAGAGGGGGCGTGGCTGTGACATCATGAGCCTCCGGCGCAGAAGCCGCCGTTCTAAACAAATGCCCCGTGCAGCAGGGAGATTGTGGGGGATCCCAGCAGCGGGACCCCCATGATCAGACATCTTATCCTCTATTCTTTGGATAGGGGATAAGATGTCTATCGGCGGAGTACCCCTTTAAGCAATAAGTATCAAGAGAGGGTGTGAAACCCGGCAGAGTGACTATTGTTCTGCATCGGTAAAAATGTCAGACTGTAAATTGTTGCCCTCGACATACCTACTTTGTGTCGTTCTGTGTTTTCCAAACAGGGTGCTTCCAGCTGTTGCAAAACTACAACTCCCAGCATGTCTGGACAGCCAAAGGCTGTCCGGGCATGCTGGGAGTTGTAGTTTTGCAATAGCTGGAGGCACCCTGCTTGGAAAACACTCCAAGTGATTTAGTGATGGTGACTGGTAATGTTCCTGGTCCTGTTAAAGGAGTATTCCAGTATTTTTTTTCCAGCCCATGATGCCAAGTCATAAAACTTTATTAAATTTGCTTTTATTACCACCATGCGCGGCTTTTCATGCCCAGGACTCACACTAGGAAGTGCGGTAGTGCAAATCTTTTTATTTTACAGTTGTCTCTGCCTTTCCCAGAATTCCATGCAGCCAGAGACAATGTCTTGAGTCACACGGTCTCAAGGGGGGAGTGGCTATGCTGAAGGGTTTTACTGAAGTAATGCTATCTGCCCACCCACTGCAGCATAGCCGCACCCCCTGGAGACCATGTGACTTATGATGTATTAACTCTGGCCGCATGGAATGCTGGGAAAAGTCAGAGACAACAGTGAAATGAAAAGTCTGGGACTGCAGCACGTCCTGGGTGTGGGACGGGACAAGGAACCTATTACACAGTATTATAATTAGGCATCATGGGTTCAAAAAATCCTGGAATACCCCTTTAAGAACATACTTTTATGTTGCATTTGCTGTCTGCAGATAACTTATGTTTTCTTTCTTCTTTTAGGACGAATTCAGACATCACTTCCGAAACATTTCTAAGATAATGGATTGTGTCGGCTGCTTTAAATGTCGGCTATGGGGGAAGCTGCAGGTGAGTAACATACATAGTAACATAGTTCATAAGGTTGAAAAAAGACGAGTCCATGAAGTTCAACCTATAACCCTAATGAGTCCCTACTGAGTTGATCCAGAGGAAGGCAAAAAACCCTCAGACTAGAGGTAAAAATTCCTTCCCAACTCCAAATATGGCATCAGAATAAATCCCTGGATCAACGTTCTGTCCCTATAGATCTAGTATCCATAACCTGTAATGTTGTTGTTCTCTAAAAATGCATCCAGACCCCTTTTTTGAATTCTTTTACAGAGTTCACCATGACACCTCCTCCGGGAGAGAATTCCACAGTCTCACTGCTCTTACAGTAAAGAACCCCCGTCTGTGCTGGTGTAGAAACCTTCTTTCCTCTAGATGTAGAGGATGCCCCCTTGTTATAGATACAGTCCTGGGTATAAATAGATAATGGGAGATATCTCTGTACGGTCCTGATATTTATACATAGTTATTAGGTCGCCCCTAAACCTTCTTTATTCTAAACTAAATAACCCTAATTCTGATAATCTTTCCGGACACCAGAGCTGAGATGGTTCATGATGGATGAAGTACACTATCTCCTGGGATGGTGCATGGTGACAACACCCGCACTCAATTAGGGTACATGCACACCACGTTTTTGCTATACAGTTCCCGTATATGGTTTCAAGTAAAAAAACGTACGGAACCGTATAGAAAACCGTATACATTGACTTAACATTGTAAACCGTATGTCAAACGCATCATCCGGTTTAGTCTGTTTTGCATCGGACATCAATTTTCAAACCGTATACGGGTTAAAATTTGTACACACGTTTGATACAGTTTAGTCTGGTTTTGAGGAATCCGTTTTTCATCAAAAACCTGATATGGGAAACTGTATTCCAAAAAGGTGGTGTGAACCCGGCCTTATCCAGGTTGTTGGCTAGATGTCAAGTGCTTCCTCCCATTGATAACCAGAATCCAGCAAGCAATATGGTGTCATAAGACGGAGTCACTATATTCCAATAAACATCTTAGATGTATCTCTGTGTGTGAAGGATTACAGCAGTGTTTCCCAACCAGGGTGCCTCCAGATGTTGCAAAACTATAACTCCCAGCATGCCTGGACAGCCTTTGGCTGTCCAGGCATGCTGGGAGTTGTTGTTTTGCTACACCTGGAGGCACCCTGGTTGGGGAAACCCTGTATAACAGGGTTTGCCTAGAATTATTATCAATGTGATACGATTTTCATTCTCTGTCCCACAGACTCAGGGGTTGGGAACGGCGCTGAAAATCCTTTTCTCCGAGAAACAGATCCAGAGCATGCCAGAGACCGGACCGTCCTACGGGTTCACCCTAAAGCGTCAGGAGATCGTGGCTCTTCTCAATGCTTTCGGAAGGTCAGTGCGCTCTCTTGTCCAAGAAGGGGATTACATTGGAACAATCCACGCTAAGGCCTCGTCATCATTCGCTCCATTATGTGGTGCAGGACCTGCTGCGTGATGAAATGATGTCATCGTGTGACAGGAGAAGGTCCTGCACCACTAACATAATGGAGGGGGAAACTATGTAATGGGAGAATCTACCTAATAGGAGGTCCCTACCTAACTACTGGGGGATTCAACCATAGGGTGCGTTCCCACCTGGTGTATACGCAGAAGATTTGCGGCAGCAGCGGGAAATACGCTGCGTATTCCTTGCTCACTATACACACAGGGCTTTCCGGCGGCAGCCCTATACGTGCAGTGAGTTTTGGAGGCGGTGCCTTGTTCCGGCGTGACTGATGCGCGGCTCCGCCTCCAAAACTCAATACACACATAGGGCTGCCGCCGGAAAACCCTGTGTGTCTAGTGAGCGAGGAATACGCATCGTATTTCCCGCTTCTGCCGCAAATTTTGCGCAGCGTATTTGCCGGTGGGAACGCACCCTAATAGCAGAATTCCCTGCTTACCTATCTTCTGGGTGCTTCTACCTAAAAGGGAAGGACCCCCTATCCACCTACTGGGGGCTTCTGTCTAATAGGAAGGTTTGAAGTATTGGTAACTGGTATTTATGGTTAAACTGACACATTTGCTTGAATTATTACCTCATTTAAAACTTAACATTTAATCATTTTTATGTATTTAATCATGTGTATGTATATAATATATATATGTGTGTGTATATAATTATGTGTATGTGTGTGTGTGTATATATATATATATTCATTTTATTTTATTGCTATGATCTGTATTGTTAATCCGTACCATTTTTGTGTAGAGGGAATTTTTTAATCACTTGCTATACATTTTTTTTCTGATATATTAAGTGACAAAAATGGATAGGAGATAAGATGTCTAGTAGAGGAGTACCCCTTTAAAATGTTACCAGATGCTGCGTAAAGCGACATTCTCATTTCTCTATAGGCTCCATTGGGGGACACAGACCGTGGTGTATGCTGCTGTCTCTAGGAGGTGTGACACTATGGCAACAAAAACAGTTGGCTCCTCCCAGCAGGATACACCCGCCTTCAGGCTCTGAGCTAATCAGTTTAAGCTTAGTGTCTGAGGAGGTGGACATGGTCTAGTTTGCTCCAGACCAGGTCTTCAGTTTTTTTGTTTTCCTAGTATAGGGACGTGTTAGTTTTTTATTCCTTTTCTTTTCTGTTTTTAGGTGGGGACTCAGGGACTGCGGTTCCCCCGTTTCCCCATTGCGAGTGAGGGGGCACAGACATTGCGTATATGCGCTGTTAACCCCCCCCCCCCCTCGCCAACGGTCAGCGCTTGGGTGGTACCTCATGGGTCCGGGTCCCCCTATGTCTCTGCTCGCCTCGCTCGCGCATAGCAGCCAGGCGTGATACAGGTAACTAAAGCTGACTGAAGACTTCACTGAAGACTCCTTTAGGTAAGTACTTCTGACTGAGGTAAGTACTTTCCCCCCTTTTTTCTCCATAGGTATGGACTCGCAACCTCTGGAGACCCCCTGTTTTGGGCCACCTACACTTTATGGGCTAGCCTATGCAAGGGCTGTACTTTATTCTGGGGGAGCAGTGGCACCTGAGGGGGCATTTTTTATGGGGCACTACACTTGTGTGTGTGCTTGGTGCACTTCACTTATATGTGTGTGCGTGTGTGCTTCCATATCAGCGCCTTATATGCGGCTGTCAGCCGCGGCGCTGTATCGGGACGGACGCTCTCAACGCTGGTTTACTTTCGATTTGTCGGCAGCGCCTTATATGCGGCTGATAGCTGCGGCGCTGCCGTGAGCCGTGCGCTTCAGCGCCGGCTTACTTTCTCTTTCACCGGCAGTCTCTGCCGGCGCTTTGTTCGCCCGCTCTCTTCCCCCGGGCGCATAAACAGCCGTCAGGTGCGCTTGGGACAAGGAGCGGCGCCATGACAGTTCTTTAAGGCCATCTATAGCTCCGCCCACAGGGCTAGGAGCTCTGAGGCGCGAAGCAGCCTCCAATCAGCGCCATGAGCGCGATTTTCAGTTAGAAGGGGTCAGTTAGTGACTGCCTTGCTTCAGGCACGCCCCTCTCTTCCTATTGGCTGGCCTCTTCACTCTCTTTCTAGCTGCTCAGAGCGAGTTCTCCTCACTGCAGCTGACAGGGGACACAGACTAGGGTGAGAAAGTTGCTATCTCATTTTTTCTTTCTACATTATGTCCGTATCCAGGGCTGTTCCTTCCTCTAAACAGAAACCTGGAACTTCCGTGACTTACTATCTCTGTAAGCACTGTAATACCAAGATGTCTGGCTCTGCTGAGCCCACTTGCCCTGCCTGCTCCACTGCTCCCCAGACCCCCTGGTACCCCCTGATGTCCCTTCGGTCCCGGTGGGTTCAGCCGCTCCTCCAGCCTTGGTTTCTTCCCTGTCCCAGTATATGGCTGACTTGACCAAAGTCTCCTGTTCGGTGGCTGATGCCTCCTAGGAAGTGGTGTCCGCCTTAAAGGGGTCTTCCCTGCGCAGGACCCCTGGAAGGGCCCGTTCCTCGTCTCCACATACTTCACGCTCTCACAAGCGTCCTAGGGGTGCCCCGTCTGACTCTTCCATTGAGTCTTCAGATAGACATGAGCGTTCCCCTCGTGGGTCCCGCCCCCCGGTCATCTGGGCATAAACGTCGTTCCTCTAAAGGACGTTCTCAGAGTCGCCACTCTGCCACGCCACAGCCGCGTACTCTGTCAGGGTCGCCCCCCCTCCAAGACTGCCTCTACTCGTTCACATTCTCCTGGTGAACTGGTGGACAAGACTTCCGAGCCGGCATCTGACTCGATTGCAACGGTGAACTCTTTGGTGACAGCCATAAGAGACACCTTTCACTTAGAGGACCCAGGATCTTCGGGATCTTCAGATGTCTATCCAGAAGTATCCTTTCATAGTGCTAAGCCGGCACTTCAAAGGTTCAGCTCTCACGCTGACTTTGACGACATTCTGGAAACCGCATGGAAACATCCAGACAAGAGGTTTCCGGGAATCAAGACAATTCAAGAACGTTATCCATTTGACAAGGACCTTGTCACTAAGGTGGTTTCCCCTCCCTCAGTGGATTCACCAATTTCCCAGATCTCGAAGGCGACTACACTACCTCTGGCAGATGCCGCTGCCTTCAAGGATCCCACAGATAAGAAGGTAGAATCCTTAGCGAAGTTTGCCACTGAAGCAGCTGGCTCTTCTCTTCTTCCCATCTTCGCCTCGACATGGGTGTCCAAGGGCCTGGCGGAGTGGTGCCAAAAGCTCCATCATGATATCTTAGCGGGATCCCCGCCCGGAGGATCTATCGGCTCTGGCTTTCCAATGCTCTAAAGCTGGGGACTTCCTGTGCACAGCTTCCATGCAGGCAGCCCGTTGTTCTGCCTTTGCTCTGGGTCACCTAGCGGCTCTCCGCCGCTCTATGTGGCTTAAAGCTTGGAATGCGGATGCCGCTTCCAAAAGGTCTCTCACTGAGCTTCCCTTTACTGGCGGCCATCTTTTTGGCAAACGCCTTGATGAAATTATCTCTGAGGCAACGGGAGGTAAGAGTTCCTTGTTAACTCAAAATAAGGCTAGCCCTACTTCCCAAAGGAAGCCCTTTTCCTTTCGGACCTCTGGCTCCAGCAAAGGGTCCGGGCAGGCGCCCTCGCGGGACAGGATGGCTCCCTCGTTCTGGCCACGCCAGTCTTGGAAGTCGGACTCCAACCGGTCCGGCCGCTTTGCGCCCAAATCAGGCAACCGCGAGCCCACTTCTGCATGAAGTGAGGCCCCCACCCGCGGTTTCTTCTCGGGTGGGAGTTCATCTCTCTTGTTTTTTCGAGACATTTGGACCTCTCACATTCAGGACTCTTGGGTCAGGGATGTGGTGTCCAACGGTTACCGGATCGAATTCGCCTCCCTTCCGAGGGATCGCTTTTTTAGCTCCTGGGCCCCCCGGTCTTCTCCTCTGGCGAAGCAATTTGGAGCGGCTCTCCAGTCTCTGCTTCTTCAGGGGGTTATTGTTCCCGTTACTCCAGGGAAACGGTTTCGGGTTTCTATTCAAATCTTTGTGGTTCCCAAGAAGGACGGTTCTGTGCGTCCAATTTTGAACCTCAAGCGTCTCAACCATCACCTTCTCATCCGCCACTTCCGTATGGAATCTCTCCGTTCGGTGGTGGCGTCCCTGGAACAAGGGGAGTTCCTTTCATCAGTGGACATCAAGGATGCCTACCTCCATGTGCCAATATTCACAGGCCATCATCGGTACCTCCGCTTTGCGGTTCCGGAGGGGCACTTTCAATTTGTAGCTCTCCACTTCGGTCTAGCCACGGCTCCTCAGGTCTTTACAAAGATCCTTGCGCCAGTGATGGGCCTGTTACGGTCGAGGGGAATCTCTGTGATGCCCTATCTGGACGACCTTCTCATCAAGGCTCCAACCAGAGCCCAGACTCTGGAGAATCTGGAGGTCACTCTCCACACTCTGACTTGCTTCGGGTGGATGGTCAACCGGGACAAGTCAGTCCTCCGCCCTACCCAGTCTCTAACCTTCCTGGGACTTCAATTCGACACGGCCTCTGCCCGGATTTGTCTTCCGCCGGACAAACGTCTGGCGCTCCGGTCGGGGGTCCGCTCCCTTCGGTCCCGGGTATCGGTCTCCATCCGCAATTGTATGGAAGTCCTTGGTCGGTGTGTGGCAACTATGGAGGCCGTACCCTTTGCCCAGTTTCATTACCGCCCCCTTCAACTGGCGATTCTTTCCCGATGGAACAGGTCTCCTCTGTCCCTCGATCGTCAGATTGTTCTCCCTCGCAGGGTCAGTCAGTCTCTGCTCTGGTGGCTCCACTCCCCCCCCCCCCCCCCCCCTTCTTCTCCAAGGGCGGTCGTTTCTTCCCCTTCAGACCCTCAGGCTCTGGCCGTGGACGCCCTAGTGATTCCTTGGGCGGGGTTTTCCCTACCCTATCTGTTCCCTCCTCTTCTGCTCCTTCCCAGGGTGCTGAGGAAGCTCAAGGCAGAGGACGTCCCCGCCATTCTGGTAGCTCCAGATTGGCCCCGAAGGTCGTGGTACGCCGATGTAGTCAGGCTCCTGGACGACACTCCACTGCGCCTTACGCTCCGTCCGGACCTGCTCTCTCAGGGTCCTCTTTGCCACCCCAATTTACAGTCACTGCATTTGACGGCGTGGCGGTTACGACCACGGTTTTGAGGGCCCGCGGGTTCTCTTCCCAAGTCATTCACACCATGCTCAAGGCTCTTAAGCCCTCCTCTGCAAGAATTTACCACCGTACTTGGCGGTCTTATTTTCGTTGGTGTGAAGCTCAAGACTTCTCCCCGGTAACCTTCTCGGTTCCCCGTCTTCTCTCCTTTTTGCAGTCGGGTTGTCTCTCAGTTCCCTTAAAGGTCAGGTTTCAGCCCTTACTGTTCTTTTCCAGCGGCCCCTGGCTTCTAATTCTCATGTCCGGACTTTCCTTCAAGGAGTGACGCATGCTGTTCCTCCTTATCGGTCACCCTCTCCCCCTTGTTACTTGAATTTGGTTCTGAGTGCCCTCCAGGGTGATCCTTTTGAGCCCCTTAGAGAGGTGTCTCTCCGCCTCCTTTCTTGGAAAGTGGCGTTTCTTGTTGCTATCACCTCTGAATTGGCAGCTCTCTCCTGCCGTTCTCTGTTTCTGGTGATCCACCAAGACAAGGTTGTTTTCCGGCCAGATCCCTCCTTTTTGCCTAAGGTGGTTTCGGCCTTTCATCTCAATGAGGACATTGTCCTCCCCTCTTTTTGTCCTGTTCCTTCTCATCCTAAGGAGCGCTTACTACACAAGCTGGATATAGTTCGGGCTGTTCGGTCTTATCTCTCCATCACTTCTTTGTTTCGTCAGTGTGATTCCTTTTTCGTCCTTACAGAAGGCCATCGCAAGGGACAACCTGCTTCCAAGGCCACCATTTCTCTGTGGATTCGTTCCGCCATTTCGGAAGCCTATCGCTGTAAGGGGAAGACTCCTCCTTTCAGGGTTGTGGCTCATTCTACCCATTCTGTTGGGGCATCCTGGGCTCTCCAGAATAGAGCCTCGGCCTCGCAGATTTGCAGGGCGGCTACCTGGTCGTCTTTGCACACTTTCTTGAGGTTCTACAGAGTTCATACCTTCGCATTGGCTGATGCTAGTCTGGGCCGTAAAGTGTTGCAGGCGGCAGTGGAACCGCCGTCTGCCTGACTGCTTATCTGCCCACCCAAGGGATGGCTTTGGTACGTCCCACGGTCTGTGTCCCCCAATGGAGCCGATAGAGAAAAGGAGATTTTTTTAACACTTACTGTAAAATCTCTTTCTCGAAGGATCCATTGGGGGACACAGCTCCCACCCTTTTGGGATTTTCCTTGGTTCTCTGTCCGAGGGTGTGTTCAGTTATGCTTTTTCTTCTGGTTCTCGGACAGTTTTGGGTTTTTCTTGACCTGTTAGTCTCCTCCTATTGCTCTGGAACTTAAACTGATTAGCTCAGACCCTGAAGGCGGGTATATCCTGCTGGGAGGAGCCAACTGTTGTTGCTATAGTGTCACACCTCCTAGAGACAGCAGCATACACCCACGGTCTGTGTCCCCCAATGGATCCTTTGAGAAAGAGATTTTACGGTAATTGTTAAAAAAATCTCCTTTTTTCTAAATCTTTGCCCGTTTTGTCTTTTTCCTGCAGAATTTCCACAAGTATAAAGGAGCTGGAGAACTTCAAAAGGCTTCTACAGAACATGTGACGAGAGGAGAAGAGGATTCTGGGAGGACAGAACTTTGCACTATGGAGGCCCCCCCAACCCCCTTACTCTGTTTGTTTGACAATAACTCTGGGTCAAAGTCTGAGAATTTTAACATTCTCACTGTGAAAACTGGTCCTTGCAGGACCTTCCTGTGTATTTTGTAAAATAAATATGCTTCAGATTTTTCTATTTTAGTGTGACTTCTAGCTGCACTTCTACTGAATTACCTGATGAAGCGCTATTCTCCTTTTTAAAGGTCAGGGATAGGTTTTTCTATCCTTAAAAAAAACAAATTATAATAATTGTTACGCCCCTGTATTACTTTGCCCCATTTCTGTCCATTGTCTATTATCCAACCCTAAAGTTATATTCTATATATATTTATCTAATATATATTTGTTATATTTATAGAATATATAAATATAATATAAATATATCTAGAATATAAATATATATTTATATAATAGATATATTAAATTTTATATAATATAGATAATTATATATTTTTTATATAATATAGATATATTAATTTTGTATAATATAGATATATTATATATTTTATATACTATAGATATCTTTATATAAAATATATCTATAGTATATAAAATATTAATTTATATAAGATATATTATAATATTTTATATACTATAGATATCTTTATATAAAATATATCTATAGTATATAAAATATTAATTTATATGATATATTATTTTATATACTATAGATATTATATAATATAGATATATTATTTTATATAATATATCTATTATATAATCTATAGTATATAAAATAATATATCTATATTATATAAAAAATATACCCTATTTATCAGGGTATACCACGCACCGGCCTATAACGTGCACCCTCATTTTACCAAGGATATTTGGGTAAAAAAAGTTTTTTTTACCCAAATATCCTTGGTAAAATGAGGGTGCGTGTGTGTGCGCGTGTATACCCCGATACACCTCCAGGAAAGGCAGGGGGAGAGAGGCCGTCGCTGCCCGCTTCTCTCCCCCTGCCTTTCCTGGGGTCTAGAGCCCTGCTGCCGCCGCTTCTCTCCCGCTGGCTATCTGCGCCACTGCCCGTTCACTCCCCCTGACTATCGGTGCCGGCAATGGGGAAGCGGCGCCGATAGCCAGGGGGAGAGAAGGGGCAGCGGCACCCATTGCCGGCACCGCTGCCCCATTGCCTCCCCCATCCCCGGTTGTATAATTACCTGTTGCCGGGGTCGGGTCCGCGCTGCTTCAGGCCTCCGGTGTGCATCCCATGCGTCGTTGCTATGCGCGGCGCAATGACGAGTGACATCATTGCGTCTCGCAGGGCATAGCAACGACGCAGGGGACGCACACCGGAGGCCTGAAGCAGCGCGGACCCGACCCCGGCAACAGGTAATTAATTATACAACCAGGGATGGGGGAGGCAACGGGGCAGCGGCGCCGGCAATGGGTGCCGCTGCCCCCTCTCTCCCCCTGGCTACCGGCGCTGGCAATGGGGCAGCGGCACTGATAGCCAGGGGGAGAGAACAGGCAGCGGCACTGATAGCCAGGGGGAGAGAACGGGCAGCGGCACTGATAGCCAGGGGGAGAGAACGGGCAGCGGCACTGATAGCCAGGGGGAGAGAACGGGCAGCGGCACTGATAGCCAGGGGGAGAGAACGGGCAGCGGCACTGATAGCCAGGGGGAGAGAACGGGCAGCGGCACTGATAGCCAGGGGGAGAGAAGCGCTGGCAGCAGGGCTCTAGACCCCAGGACAGGCAGGGGCAGAGAAGCCGGCAGCGCTGGCGGTCTCTGCACCTGCAAAGCCGCTGCAGTTCATTGATTTAAAGCACCCGCTGTAAATCATTGAACTGCAGCGGATTATCGGCTTATAACACACAGACTTTAGGCTAAAAATTTTAGCCTAAAAAGTGCGTGTTATACGCCGATAAATATGGTATATCTATATTATATAATATATCTATCGTATATAAAATATATATCTATATTATATAAAATATATTCTATAATTATATAAATATATTATAAGTTTATGGTTGGTAAATAAATAGTTTCGAACTCTGGTAGTATTGATCTTGCATCACCAAGACTGGCCATAAATTCCGCTGCTCGTATCTAAATTGCGGTGCAATGCAAGAAGAATACTCTTGTTTTCTATGGCCTTAGCGCTTGCTTTCTCAATAGCACGTGCTAGTTCAGTCTTTCCTAACCAGGGTGCCTCCAGCTGTTGCAAAACTACAATTCCCAGCATGCCTGGACAGCCTATGGCTGGAGGCGCCCTGGTTGGGGAAATACTGCCAATTACTTAATCAGATCCCAACCAACTAGATAAATACAGAACAGGCCCTATTGATGTGTTTTTAGGATTGTTTTTCTGTAAATCTGTTCTCCCTATGGAGGTTTAAGGGGAGAGATTGAAGGTGTTGTACATACTACTGGAACTCAGGGACCACTAAGCATTCAGATTCTGATTAAATGCTGGTTTATGTGCTGTTAAAAAAAAAATATATATATATGAAAAAAAAAAATAATCTGCATGATATTTGCAATGTCTTATTTACACAAGCCTACATAGGAATTGGAATAAAGACTTGGTGCGTGCTAAGGCTGCCATCTAGTGGTAAAAGTGTGACACTGCATTGCCTCCTATTTACTTGCAGTTAAACACAGGAGACAACTTAGGAACAAATTTCACCAGTTGCTTAATTTAATGTCTGCATGTTAGTGTCTTTTTTTATTTTATTTTTGTTTTCCTAATTTTTTTATTTTTAACCCCTTCTTCGTTTTTGTCCATTCCAACATCACCATTCAGGGCCTGGTATAAAGAGCTCTGAACACATTTATCTGTATATTGTGCCATTTTAACGCTTTAACGGATTTATGACCTATGACTTGAATTTCTTGCAGCTAATACAATGACTCCTCTTGAGAATTGAGATTGGAGGAACAGGAAAAAAAAAGCTTTAAAAAAAAATACTTGATATTATGAACTTACATAGGACTGCAGGTAAAAATGTTGCATTCTCTAAGCTTAGATATAGGTATGGCCATGCACGTAAAACATTGTTTCCCCAACTAGGGTGCTTCCGGCTGTTGCAAAACTAGAACTCCCAGCATGCTCTGATAGCCTTTGTCGGTCTGGGCATGCTTGGAGTTGTAGTTTTGCAACAACTGGAGGCACTCTGATTGGAAAACTTATCCCATATCAAACCTTTGGCTCTCCAGTTCGCTATACTACATCTCCCACCCAAAGTCTGGCAAGGGCTTGCTGGGAGCTGTAGTTCTGCAGCAACTGGAAAACCACAGCTTAGTAGACACTGACCTATCCTATGCTTGGTACAACCCCATTATGGACACATTCAACTCTGCTACATCTGTAGACATCACCAGTGGTCTGTAACAAGATTGAAATCCGATGAGCCACAAGTGAGGCCACGGTCAGTCACTGGATTGGATTTCTGCACGTACAACCTTTTCATCGTTATATTGTTTAAAGGGGTACTCCGGTGGAAAAAAATAATTTTTTTTCAACTGGTGCTAGAAAGTTAAACAGATTTGTAAATTACTTCTATAAAAAAAAAATCTTAATCCTTCCAGTACTTATTAGCTGATAAATACTACAGAGGAAATGGGTTTTCTTTTTGGAACACAGTGCTCTCTGCTGACACCTCTGTCCATTTTAAGAACTGTCCAGAGTAGGAGAAAATCCCCCATAGCAAACATATGCTGCTCTGGACAGTTTCTAAAATGGACAGATGTCAGCAGAGAGCAGTGTGTTCCAAAAAGAAAATAATGTCCTCTATAGTATTCAGCAGCTAATAAGTACTGGAAGGATTAAGATTTTTTTTTTTTAATAGAAGGAATGTACAAATCTGTTTTTAACTTTCTGGCACCAGTTGATTAAAAAAAAAAAAAAATAATAATAATAATTCCACCGGAGAACCCCTTTAAGCTACAGATCAGGTGTGTCCACCATGCTTTATATTACAGCACTACTATAGCACTATGAGCATAGGCTTTAGTCAGTGGCTTAGTTTGTGCTTTATAACTTTACATTTTGATAGCAGTGTTTTCCCAGTGTGCCTCCAGCTGTTGCAAAACTACAACTCCCAGCATGCCCGGACAGCCAAAGGCTGTCCGGGCATGCTGGGAGTTATAGTTTTGTAACAGCTTGAGGCGCACTGGTTGAGAAACGCTGCCCTAAATAATAGGGTCTGTTATGGGCAGCTGCTTAAAGGGGTACTCCACTGCACACATCTTATCCCCTATTCAAAAGATCACGGCGGGATCCACACAATCTCCAGGCCGGCAGCTTCCGTGTTTGTGATGCCCCCTCCATTCAGGTCTATGGGAGGGGGGCATGACGGTTAGTACACTGATTGGGGTGCCACAGTGGAGATCGCAGGACCCCCGCGATCTAACGTCTTATCCCCTATCTTTTGACTAGGGGATAAGATGTGTGCAGCAGAGTACCCCTTTAACCTATGTAGTGGGACAGGGTAATCATAAAGAACCCACGACCTGTATAGGGGAGTCCATATACAAATACAGCCATATTACTGTCCAGGCTCCATGACTGTTCTCCAGCTCAACGTGGTACAGAGCCATCCGCCATCCCAGGCACCGCCATCATGTCCTGTCTCTATAGAGTGCAAGCTCGTGCGCGCAGAACTGTCAGCACCATTTTGTACTTGTGATGTTTGTGTATTTATTAACCTTCCACCTGTATGTTACAATAAATTTCATGTTGATAACAAGTCCTGTATCTGGTTATGTTGCACTGTGTCTCTTTATATCCTCCGGCGACAGCTCTGACACCAGATGTCTTTTCTGGGGTGGAGTAGAGCACTGGTTTTCCTACTGTTGCATGATGGAGGTTGTAGTTTTGCAACATTTTGAATGCAATGGAGTTATTCCTAAAATCAAGAGAGCAGCATCAATCCAACGAGTGGTGTCGACAGCTCCTACCCACATATACAGAGGGACAAATACTGGAAACTGCAGGCCTCCTAATATGGCAGAAATAAAAGGGTACTCCGCCCTAAGACATCTTATCCGAAAGGATAAGATCACGGCCAGAGCGTCCGTGTAGTTTCTCCACTTTCCAATAATGTTTTTAAAGGGGCTCTCCACCCCAAACATCTTAGCCCCTAGGGTTAAGATATGATTGCTGACACTTCAATTATTCTCTTCTGTCCACGCCCAGGGAGATTATCTACAGTGCCATGGGTTGCAAACTTCTTGATAATGTTGCACACTGTGGACAAAGGCAAATCTAGATCTCTGGAGATGGACTTGTAACCTTGAGATTGTTATTTTCCCCAATTTTGGTTCTCAAGTGCTCAGACAGTTCTCTTCTCCTCTTTCTGTTGTCCATGCTTAGTGTGGCACACACAGTCTTTGCATTGTGTGTCTAAGTGAACTTCTCTCCTTTTTATCTGCTTTCAGGTGTGATTTTTTTTTATAGTGCCCACACCTGTTACTTGCTCCAGGTGAGTATAAAGGATCATCACATGCTTGAAACACTTATTTATCCACAATTTTGAAAGGGGACAATAATTTTGTCCAGCCCATTTTTGGAGTTTGGGGACATTATGTCCAATTTGCTTTTTTTCCTCCTTTTTTGGTTTAGTTCCAATACACACAAAGGGAATAAACATGTGTTACTGCAATCCTTTCCTGTGAGAAATACTTTTTCTTGAAATATTTCAGGGGAGCCAACATTTACCGCCATGACTGTATATACACACAATTCACTGTGGGTCTAATGTTACAAATCCTAAATTGAGAATTTTACTAGGCAGTTACTAGAGATGAGTGAAGTTACAGTAAATTCGATTCGTCACTAACTTCTGGGCAGTTGATGACTTATCCTGCATAAATTAGTTCAGGTGCTCCGGGCTGGAGACTCTTTCCTAGGACTGTATCCACCTTTTTACAGCCACCGGAGCTCCTGAAAGCTGAACTAATTTATGCAGGATAAAGTCATCAACTGCCAAGCCGAGAAGTTAGTGACGAATCGAATTACTGTAACTTCGCTCATCTACAGCAGTTATGTATTGTTTGCTTTGTAAAATCCTCAACTGTGGATCCAGTGTATGAATACACCCTGAAGGATGGTTATGGTTTTCTTTGCATGGGAATATAGTATGTAGCACCCTGTGGTGCAGAATTTAAAGGGGTACTCCACTGCCCCAGCGTCAGGAACATTTTGTTCCGAACACTGGGTGCAGTCAGCAAAGGCGGTGACGTCATGCACATGCCCCCTCGATGTCAGTCTATGGGAGGGAACCACACCCCCTCCCATAGACTTGCATTGAGGGGGGGTGTGTGCATGATGTCATGACCCCAGTAGCCTGCACCCAGCGTTCAGAACAAAATGTTTGATACTAGGGCAGTGGAGTACCCCTTTAAGTCCTTTTATCAGGCATATTCCCTCCGCAGATTTGTTCATTTCATACGTTCTTCCCATCCAGCATGCCTCCAGCTGTTTCAAAACTAACTTCCAGCATGCCCAGACAGCCAAAGACTGTCCAGGCATGCTGGAAAGCTGTAGTTTTGCAACAGCTGGAGGCACCCTGCTATGGTTAGTAATGGGACAGGTGTCATGGACGCCCAGATATACACAGACAGCGATGGATTTTAGTGCAGATAAGTTTATTTCATGACGGTAGTGCTTTATTACAGGTTTAGTGAAATTAGTCAGTACATTCATCTGCGACTGTAGGTTTAATCCAGCAACATAGAAAACACTGGTAGAAGCCTCTGCTAGCAGAGGGTCGGACAACATTGCTGGCAGTCACAGGGTTAAATATCTTAATTTAAAAAAAAAAATCCATTGATAAGATCATATGCTCTAATACCTAGAGATGAAAAAGGGGGGAGGCAGGTCTCAACAGCAGCCAATCACACAGTTCTCATGTGACAATATCCTGGAATCTGATTGACTGCTGTGATCTCCACCTTCTCCCTTGTGCCAATTTAAGGGAAAGAATAAAAAAAAGCTTCCACCGCTCTAGAGGCAGGTCCTCTATATCAAAATATAAAATTACACAAACCCTTTAACTCTACTCTTAAAGTGCATAAGAACAGTGGGCAGTGTTTTACAACCAGTGTGCCTTCAGCTGTCTGGGCATGCTGTGAGTTGTAGTTTTTCAACAGCTGGAGGCACACTGGTTGTAAAACACTGACATAGGGGTAAGAAGCCAATCTGAAGTCTTTGGCAACAGCCTCTTATTCAACTCATTCCAGTCAGAACAGAGTGCGTTTACATGTGTAAGTCACAGAGACGCGCACTGTGGTGTATGCTGCGTTCTACTTCTGTCCACACAACAATACCACAGCCTAGTGCAACCATTAGAAAAGTTATGCAGATAAAAGGGATCATCTTGTCAAAGGGGACACTACACACTCCCCCTCTTTAGAGAGTTCAGACAAGATGATAGTAATCCTAATTAGAGCATCTATATCCTTCTAGAGATATGGCCTCCAGTACTGTGCACAATACTCCAAGTGAGGTCTCACCAGTGTTCTGTACAGCTGCATGAGCACTTCCCTATACATCCATGAGTACCTCTCCCTATACACCCATGAGTACCTCCCTCTACTGCCAATACCTTTCCCTATACATCCATGAGTACCTCCCTCTGCCAATACCTTTCCCTATACATCCATGAGTACCTCCCTCTACTGCCAATACCTCTCCCTATACACCCATGAGTACCTCCCTCTACTGCCAATACCTCTCCCTATACACCCATGAGTACCTCCCTCTACTGCCAATACCTCTCCCTATACACCCATGAGTACCTCCCTCTACTGCCAATACCTCTCCCTATACACCCATGAGTACCTCCCTCTACTGCCAATACCTCTCCCTATACACCCATGAGTACCTCCCTCTACTGCCAATACCTCTCCCTATACACCCATGAGTACCTCCCTCTACTGCCAATACCTCTCCCTATACACCCATGAGTACCTCCCTCTACTGCCAATACCTCTCCCTATACACCCATGAGTACCTCCCTCTACTGCCAATACCTCCCCCTATACACCCATGAGCACTTTTGTCCTTGGCTGCAGTCTTGAATACATTAGATACAGGAGTCGATGGTTCCGCACCCTTTGTGCTTGAGCCAATATCCATGTTGCCCTCATATTCCAAAAGTGCTGCAAATCAATTAGAGAATCACAGACTGGGACATGTCTTCTATCCACAACTCTAACGGTACGTTCAGACAAGCAGATTTACAGTGCATGTTACGCTGCTGATCCGCCGCTGAAGGACCTCTGTATGGTGCCTTTATGTGCCTGTTCGGAGCGGCAATACGCCGCTATGTGCAGACACACTGAAGTGACGTGCGAGGCATGCGCCGTGTACTCACACACATTGCGGCCGCTCCCCCCTGCTCAATGAGCTAGGCCGAGAGCTGCCACGATGCGAGTATACTGCGCATGCGTGTGGCATATTGCCGCTCCGAGAAGGCACATGTAAAGGCAGCAGAGAGGTCCTTCAGCGGCGGATCTGCAGCGTAAAATACCTGCAGAAAATCTGCTCATCTGAACGTACTCTAAGTCTTTAAGAACCTTTCAGAACTGCAGCGGTCCCAGCCTGATTAACAGATAATGTAAACATCTCAGATTTCAAAAAATGCCATTTCCTACTGCAGTAAGGAGAAGATCTAACCTCCAAAGAGCGAAACGTGCTTCAATGCAGGAATTGTTGTGCATTTATTTCAAGTCTGCCATTTAAAGAGGAGGAAGAAAAAAAAAACAAGTCTTACCTTTAAGCTTGTATCCACCTCCTGCAATCTCTCTCCAATGCACTTCGATAACAGCACTTAATATGCAGCTAATGATGGGATCTATGTGTGGCCACTTACATCTATGCATATTACAGATGCAAATCCTGGAACATCCATGGGTCTAGAGCAGCGTTTACCCATCCAGTGTGCCTCCAGCTGTTGCAAAACTACAACTTCCAGCATGCCCGACACCTATGAGCCACAGATTGGAGAACACTAAGGATCACCTGTAACCTACCTCAGTATGTAGAACATAATACATTTTAAAGGGGGTTGTGTACTATGAACACACTTGTTAGTACCACCTCTGTTTACAGGCTGTTTGGTAATGCAGCTCAGCCCCATTTAAAGGGGTACTCCCGTGGAAAACTTTAGATCAACTGGTGCCAGAAAGTTAACAGATTTGTAAATTACTTTAAGATTTTTTTAATAATCATTCCATTACTGTTTAGGGGCTGTATACTACAGAAGAAATGTTTTTCTTTTTGGATTTCTCTTCTGTCAAGACCACAGTGCTCTCTGCTGTCCATTTTAGGAACTGTCCAGAGCAGCATATGTTTGCTATGGGGATTTTCTCCTGCTCCGGACAGTTCCGAAAATGGACAGCAGAGGTCACTGGTTGTGACAAGAGAAATCCAAAAAGAAAATAACGTTTCCTCTGTAGTATACAGCCCCTAAAAAGTACTGGAAGGATTACTACAGAGGAAATGTTTCTCTTTTTGGATTTTCTCTTCTGTCACAACTAGAGATGAGCGAACTTACAGTAAATTTGATTAGTCACGAACTTCTCGGCTCGGCAGTTGATTACTTATCCTGCATAAATTAGTTCAACTTTCCGGTGCTCCTGTGGGCTGGAAAAGGTGGATTCAGTCCTAGGAAAGAGTCTCCTAGGACTGTATCCACCTTTTCCAGCCCACGGGAGCACCGGAAAGCTGAACTAATTTATGCAGGATAAGTCATCAACTGCCGAGCCGAGAAGTTCGTGACTAATCGAATTTACTGTAAGTTCGCTCATCTCTAGTCACGACCACAGTGATCTCTGCTGTCCAGAGCAGGAGAAAATCCCCATAGCAAACATATGCTGCTCTGGACAGTTCCTAAAATGGACAGCAGAGGTCAACAAAGAGCACTGGTTGTAACAGAAGAGAAATCCAAAAAGAAACACAATTTTCTCTGTTAGTATACAGCCCCTAAAAAGTACTGGAAGGATTAAGATTTTTTTTTTTTAAATAAAAGTAATTTACAAATTTAACTTTCTGGCACCAGTTTAAAAAAAAAAAAAAAAAAAAATAAGTTTTCCACGGGAGTACCCCTTTAAGTGTAATACCACTTACAGCCTTTGGACAGGAATGGTGCCGTTTGTAGGAGTAGCCATGTTTTTTTTTTCAAACCAGTGTGCCCCCAGCTGTTGCAAAACCACAACTCCTGGCATGCCCGGAGTTGTGGTTTTGCAACAGCTGGAGGCACCTTGCCATAAACAGGAGCACCACTGATAAGCAGACAATAAGTCTTTATTGCGGTCCCTGGTGCAAGGCAATGACTAATGTATAGACACTTTATTGGATATTAAATTCACAACCCCCCCCCCCCCCCCCCCCCCCCCCCCCCCACGAGGACATGAATTTCTTGAGCAACACTCAAGTGCATGAGAATTTTAAGTCTCGCTCCCCCACACATGCAGCTGACATGAAGGCGGCCATTGTCCCCCGGGCACAATGCAGGACTTGTTCATTTGTTTGTAATGCAGAATTTCTAGGAATATTCAGAAAAAAATAAGCAACTTTTACTAATCAGTTAACAACGTTACATATGGAAATTATAATGAGACAAGGGAAGAAAAATAATGATACCCATGGTGCGGATAGTGCACGCAAAACCAAACCACTATCTGCACGCGGTAGCTTAAGAAGTATTAAAACTGCGCTACGGGTCAGTGCAGGCAGGTTAGTCCTTATGCAACTTTAAAAAAAAAAAAAATGTAAATATAAAAAAAGTGCAGTGCATGCAGAAGACGCAACTTTCATCCAGTGGTCAAAGGATGCACGATTTTTCTTCTGCTAAAACCGCTATAAGACTTGCAAAGTTATGCAGCCATCGGCCGCCACATGAACATTAGAGATGAGCGAACTTACAGTAAATTCAATTAGTCACAAACTTCTCGGCTCGGCAGTTGATGACTTTATCCTACATAAATTAGTTCAGCTTTCAGGTGCTCCCGTGGGCTGGAAAAGGTGGATACAGTCCTAGGAGACTCTTTCCTAGGACTGTATCCACCTTTTCCAGCCCACGGGAGCACCTGAAAGCTGAACTAATTTATGCAGGATAAGTCATCAACTGCCGAGCCGAGAAGTTCGTGACTAATCGAATTTACTGTAAGTTCACTCATCTCTAATGAACATATTGGGAGAATATATATTTTCCAAAATTCTTTAAATAAATATTTAAACAAGATTAAGTATATTAAACATTTAATAAAATAAAAATGTATCATTAAATAATGTATCATTAAAAATATTTATATTTCCTTAAATATTTTTATTAAAAATAAATAGTATTAAATCAATATTTAATTACATTAAATATATATTTACGATCATGTATAGTTTAATATATGTTAATTTATGTAGTAAAAACACAATTTTAAATATATAGTACTATAGAGTTTTATTACATAAATCATGTATTTCATTTATATTTAATGTTTAAAACATTCTATGTAATAAATTGATTTAATCCTATAGATTTAAGGAAATTATGTATATTTAATAAGTTTAATATATGCCGTTTTATTAAATATACATAATTTAACATATTTAAATGTAATATATTTTATATAATTAAATATTTTAATATATTAAAATTTAAATATATTTAATAAATATATTTAAGAAAATACAAGTGTTTAATACATGTAACATTTAATAAGATATTAATTTATATATTGTACTTCAATATATGTTTAATATACTTAATTGTTTTATTAAATATTTATTAATAAGAAAATATGTATTTTAATATATTCTAAATATTATTTTTTGACCATTAGTGCAATTAGGTTAGGATTTTCCAGCCCTGATTCATGAGACATTTTCAATAGTCACTTGAAGCGCCAATACCCCCAAAAAGTGGCCATGGTCATCCAAGGTGTCCACTCTACAGCAGTGGTCTCCAAACTTTGGCCCCCCAGATGTTGCAAAACTACAACTCCCAGCATGCCCGGACAGCCGTTGGCTGTCCGGACATGCTGGAAGTTGTAGTTTTGCAACATCTGGAGGGCCACATTTTGGAGACCACTGCTGTATAGGCCAAATATAGGAACATAGATGGGATTGTTATATGACCAGTGCAGGTGATGTAGCCATCAGTATACGGCATATACCTGTAAAGTAAGGAGGTCACCTGGACATACATTCATGGTGGGTACCTATTGCATATTCTAGCTTTGCTCTGGGTGGATGCTTATACTGTAGCCCGGTACAAATCTAAGTTCCTTAACCCATGGTTCCCCAGCTGTTGCGATGCCAAGACTCCCATCATGCCTTTACAGCAGTAGGCTTTCAGGGCATGATGAGAGTTGTAGTTTTGCACTGAGAGGCAGCTTAAAGGGGTACAAAAAAAAAAAAAATTTTTTATAGCAACTGGTGCCAGAAACTTAACAGATTTGTAAATCCCTTCTATTTAAAAAAATCTTAATCCTTCCAGTACTTTAGGGGCTGTATACTACAGAGAGAAATCCAAAAAAGAAATGCATTTCCTCTGATGTCATGACCACAGTGCTCTCTGCTGACCTCTGCTGTCCATTTTAGGAACTGTCCAGAGCAGCATATGTTTTCTAAAATGGACAGCAGAGGTCAGCAGAGAGCACTGTGGTCTTGACATGAGAGGAAATTCATTTCTTTTTTGGATTTCTCTTTAGTATACAGCACCTAAAAAGTACTGGAAGGATAAAGGTTTTTTAAAAGAAGTGATTTACAAATCTGTTTAACTTTCTGGCACCAGTTGATTAAAAAAAAAAAAAAATAATTGTTTTCCAGTGGAGTACCCCTTTAAATAGTTTGTTCCATTACATCTGCAATAGTAGTAAAGTGGACATAGAAACATAATACTTTAAGAGTAACCCAAAAAAAAAAAAAAAAAAGAGAAAAATAAAAAAAAAGACACAGAAAAAGCACAAATTAGGACCAGAATAAATTTTTACGAAAATTTTGTGCAGGAGCCAATCCTATCCCAATGACTTACTGGGAGAGGGTAGGTTGGCGCAGACACAGCTACTCCCCTGGACTAGTTTTACTTGACATGAATGGCTACCTTCTGCACAGGTTTAAAGAGGTACTCCGCGAGGAGAAGCTTGCTGCATACTGGTATAAAGTGCAATGTATGAGCCGTATGCAGTAAGCTTTTCCTAGTTGTTGCTACATTTTTTCCTCAACATGTTCACCCTTGCATTATGTTTTGAGGAGACTGGGCTTCGTAATTTTACGCAGGAAGCTTCCCGTTGTTGCTGCAAGCAGTCACCTTAAAGGGGTACTCTGCTGGAAAACATTTTTCTTTGAATCAACTGGGGCCAGAAAGTTAGACAGATTTGTACATTATTTCCAATTTAAAAATGTTAATCTTCCAGTACTTAGCTGCTGTATGCTCCACAGGAAGTGCTTTTCTTTTTGAATTTCCTTTCTGTCTGACCACAGTGCTCTCTGCTGACACCTCTGTCCATGTCAGGAACTGTCCAGAGTAGGAACAAATAACCATAACAAACCTCTCCTGCTCTGGGCTGTTCCTGACATGGACAGAGATGTCAGCAGAGAGCACTAGAAAATAAAAATATAAAAATACACAACTTCCTCTGGAGCATGCAGCAGCTGTTAAGTACTGGAAGGATTAAGATTAAAGTAATCTGTTTAACTTTCTGGCACCAGTTAATTAAAAAAAATAATAATAATAATTAAAAGTTTTCCAGATGAGTACCCTTTTGAAAGCTAAAAGAATCTACATGTTTACAAGTTGTGGCAACAACTAGGAAGCTTACTGCATACTGTTCATACATTGCACCAACTCAGTATGCAGCAAGCTTCCCCTAGTTGCTGCTGCATTTACCCAATCTCTAGATCAGTGGTCTTAAACCTGCAGACCTCCAGATGTTGCATAGGAAGTTACAGCAGCAGAGATCTGGACGCTGACAAAATGCAGCGATGAGAGAAATCCTTCTTCATACTGTGTTATGGAGTGCAAACAGTATGCAGTAAGCTTCCCCTAGTTGTTTCTGCATTCACTCAATGTCTAGATCAGCATTTCTAGTGTCACTATTTGGTAAATACTGATCTACATCCTTGCATTAGACTTTGCCTTCACTAAATACAGCAACAAGGGGAAGCTTACTGCATATATTGACTCCATAACATCACTGTATGCAGTAAGCTTCCCCTTGTTGCATCACCTCAAACTCTAATACAAGGTTCCAGACGTTGACTAAATGCAGCAACAACTAGAGGAAGCTTGTTGCATATGGTGTGCATAGAGTGCCTTGTACAAACAGTATGCAGTAAGCTTCCCCTAGCTGTTGCTGCATTTAGTAAACCCCTAGATCAGTTTCTCCCTCTACCGGTGTGCCTCCAGCTGTTGCAAAACTATAACTCCTGGCATGCCCGGACAGCCTTCGGCTGTCCAGGCATGCCGGGAGTTGTAGTTTTGCAACAGCTGGAGGCACACTGGTAGAGGGAGAAACTGATCTAGATCCTTGCATTAGGCATCAACATGGGGAAGCTTACTGCATACTGTGCTACTACTGAATTAATGTATGCGGTAAGCATTCTCTAGGTCAGGCATAGGCAACCTTTGCCACTGCAGAGGAAAGAGCTACACAACTTCCTGTTGAGTATACATCACCTGTTAAGTACTGGAAGGATTAAGATTTTTATATTGAAGTAATTTACAAATTGACTTTCTGGCACCATTTTTATAATTTTTCCATCAGAGTACCCCTTTAACATATGCAGTAAGCTTCCCCCTAGTGGTGACAGTACGTTTTTTCCAGAATTAAACAGCTTTATACCAGGTTGAAAAATTTGGATGCGGCTACCCCCCCCCCTTTCCTTCCATGAATATAGTCGATGGCGTCACCTACCGGTGTGCAACTACAAACGTTTTGCGAAATGCAAAACTAAAAATCTCTTCTACAAAACGTAGAGGGTTCACGGCAGAGATGAGGGTCTTAGTAACTACATCCGTATTAACTTGCCACGAAGTTAAGCTGGTTGCTTCTTTATTTTGGCATAAATTGAAAAAAAATATATATATAAATTGGGGAGGGGTTACGAGCGTATGACATAGAAGAGTCGCCATCGACCCTTTTGAAGAATTTATCTGCAACATTTGTTTTTTCATCTTTTTTTGGTTTGTCGTGTCTGGAAACGGGAAGAATCAGTCTTTTCCCCACACATGAAACATTAAGAGTGCAAAAAACCCCGAAACCTGCGCGGTTTAGGAATTCCTTAGGCGAGGGCTGCCGGCTGCCATTTCTGCTCCTGAAGACCTCTCCAAGTACCTCAGCAAGTCTTAAGGATGTTTAAACAGTCTTGGAAAAAAAAAAAAAATTCGAAAAAAAAGAAACGGAATGTGTATTCGCAAATGCGGCGTAAACGTAAACAAAGGTATTGGACGCGCCTTACTGTCATGGCAACAGACGGCGGCAGAAGGTGCACGAGTATCTGTCCTGTCAGGGTCACGCCAGTGTACTAGATCCACACGTGAACAGGATGGGAGTCCCGGATGGCGGCTCGCTCAGTAGAGGGGGCGCCAGTGCGCAGCTGCTGGTCGGACATATTGCTCCATACCATCCGGACGATTTTGGGGTGGATGGGAGACTGGAAGACAAGACAGAACTGTGAATTATCTGCAGTGGCGCCGTGTAGTTTCACATCAGGGAGAAACAGATTTTGTTCATCAGGATCCTCCTGGTTCATGTAAAAAGCACCATACATAGGGAACAGGTGGTTAGAGTTCAGGACAAGCCGTCTTGTATGAGTATACAAGAAGCGGCGCCATTTCTGCCCATTATATAGCTTGTATATGATATTTACCAGTTATTCACTCCATGTTGTGGCCACTAGGTGGAGCTATTTCACATTAGACATCATGTACGATACATTTTAAAGGGGTACTCCAGCGTTGGCAAACCCATCCCCTAGCCACAGTATAGGGGGATAAGTGTCTGATTGCTGAGGGTCCCGTAGAGAATGCATAGAGGGGGTGTGACAACCCAGCTTTCCGTGCAATCAGGCATGTGTTTCCCAACCAGGGTGCCCCCAGCTGTTGCAAGAATAGTCCCAGCATGTACAGAATAATTTACTGCTATATGGATCTCTTACTACAGTGTTTTCTAACCTGGGCATGATGGGACTTGTAGTCTTGCAACAGCTGGAGGAAATCTGGTTGGGAAACGCCGGATTGGTCACTTATCTCCTAACCTGTGGATAGGTAAGGCGTGTTTCCAAATGTTGGCGTACCCCTTTAATAAAGTTAGCGTCCCAATGCTACAGGTCAACATTTTTCAGTGTGCCTCCATCTGTTGTAAAACAACTCCCAGCAAGCCCGGACAGCCGAAGGCTGTCCGGGCATGCTGGGAGTTGTAGTTTTGCAACAGCTGGAGGCAAACGCCACTCTAAGGTGATTGCACTTAGTGTAGGAAAGCTCAGCAGCAGATTATGACATTAAAAGGGGTACTCCACTGGAAATATTTTTTTTTTTTAGTCAACTGGTGCCAGAAAGTTAAACAGATTTGTAAGTTACTTCTATTTAAAAAAAAAAAAAAAAAAAATATTCATCCTCCCAGTACTTAGCTGCTGTTATGATACAGGAAGTTCTTTTCTTTTTGAATTTCCTTTCTGTCTGACCACAGTGCTCTCTGCTGACATCTGTCCATTTTAGGAACTGTCCAGAGCAGGAGAGTTTTACTATGGGGATTTGCTCCTACTCTGGACAGTTCCTAAAATTGACAGGTGTCAGCAGAGAGCACTGTGGTAAGACAAAGGAAATTCCAAAAAACAAAAGAACTTCCTCTGTAGCATACAGCAGCTGATAATCCTTCCATTACTTAAGATTTTTTTTTTTTTTTTTTTTTTTAATACAAGTTATTTACAAATCTAACTTTCTGGCACCAGTTGATTTACAAAAAACAAAAAATGTTTTCCAGTGAAGTACCCCTTTAAGGATCCTAGGGAACATACTACAGCAACCAAATGCTGTTTTAAAGGAAGCATGCAAAGCCGCCACCCCCCCCTGCAGGAGAGTAGTGGTATTACAAGGTCCCATTTAAGTGGTTTTCTGACTTGGGGCATATCATGGGTCATCACATAATGTTCCCCAACCAGGGTGATGCAAAACTTCTAGCCAGAGGATGTCCGGGCATGCTGTGAGTTGTAGTTTTGCAACAGCTGGAGGCACCCTGGTTGGTAAACACTGCCATACACAGATCTCACCTTCCCCTCTCCGCTCTGGCACCCGCCAGTCTGGGCAGGTCATCGTCACTGTCGTATCTTCTAGGATTGTCAAAAAAGTAAGCTCTGGAGCCGAAGCTGTGACTATTCACCATACCAGCTGGTTCCTGCAATACAGAAGACCGTTCTCAGCGTGGCGTTCGGGGAAAGCGTGACCGACGGGCCCACGGAGCGTTAACTCACCAGGTTCTGGCTCAGCTTCTTAGCCCGGAAGAAGAACGCCATCAGGCTCATTGGCAGGAACTCACAGAACAGGAGGAGAAGCCCAAAGATGAGATATTCCAGACTATTCCGCTCTTCTGTAACAGCCTGGAGGAGAGCGACATATTAAGGCTTGTATTAACCCCTTCTATCCCTTATGAGGGGAGGTGGTCCAGCACCTGTCATTAGCCACAGCATGATGGGGTCCAACTGTGGGGGCTCTTACCAGCTACAGGATGGATAATGGGGGCCCACTGTGCCAGTCACAGGATGAGGGTTTAATCACTGGGACCCCCACAGGATGGGGGGGGGGGGTCCTATGACCTAGCCACAGGATGGGGGTCCAGTTTCTGGTGGCTTTAACCAAGGCATAGAATAGGGGCTCAGAGAAGGATGGGGGGGGGGGGGGGGGTTCAAACTTCTTTATGTTTAACAGGTTTAAAATGGGCAGGGTCATTAAAAATCTTTTGCTATTGCACTCCTTATAGTAAACAAATATTTCTAATGTACTTTGTTTCTATTTTCGGTATATGCTAGTGAGTTGCTAACTGGCACCGGCCAGGCAAACTGGCACTCTGACGTAAGCGCCGCCTGCCGTAGCGTCAAACAGCTCGACCATTATTCCTCCCCTCTATTCATTAGAAAGCGGGGGGGGGGGGGGGTGAAGTGAAGAGGGAGAGGAAGGAGGGGAGGAATATTGATGAGCTGGGTGGAGCTACGGCAGGTGGCACCAACATCAGTGCCAGTTAGCAACTCATCAGCATATACCGAAGATAGATTATGGCAGAACAGTGCGGCAGATCCGGGCACGGTAAGCATGAAACTGATCAGCGTCCCCTGCACTACCAGCCACTACTGTGGATTAGTGTGGGGGGGAGAAATCTAGGTGTCTCCCTCCTTGTCCAGAGCACATTCCTAAACCCCACCCCCATCTCTTGCATACACTTTGGACTCCTGCTTGCCTGGCAGAAGTCCAAAATTAGGAAATGCTGAGGGGAGTGTGCAGCCTTAGCCAATCATAGCTCATCTCACGCTGAACTTCTCTGGACTGTGTGTAGCAGAGTGAGGGAGGAAGTTCTCCCCTGTATGGCTTCAGATGATGTCACGCCTGCTGGGGAACACCGCCTCCCAGTCTGTGAATCTGACTGAGACTGAGCAGAATATACAGAGCAATATCAAGGTGGAAAATAAAAAAAAAATAAAAGGCCGGGGGTGGTTTATAACATGTAAAATTATGAGAGATGCTCTAAACCTAGTCACAGACCCATTTTTTGAGGGGGGCTTGAGGCTAGGCTCTGACCTAACTACATGAGGGTTTAATCACTGGGACCCCGACCTAGCCACAGCATGAATGGATGATTTGGGGGTCCACTGAACTAGCCACAGGATGGGGGTCCAGTTACTGGCAGTCTTAACCTAGCTACAGGATAATGGGGGGGGGGGGTCCAACTTCTGTAGGTTTAAATCTAGCCAAAGCATGTTTAGGGGGTTTAAACTCTGGGAAGTGGGGGCTCTGATCTAGTCCAGCTTCTTGGGGGGGTTTTAATCTAATGACAGGATTCACGATCACAGGATGAGGGTTTAATCACTGGGACCCCCACCTAGCCAAAGCATGATAGGGGCCCAATTGCTCCCCTGGTCACAAGACTGGGGTCCCTTGTCCCCAACATTATTTAAATGCAGTGTACGCGCTCGATCGCTCTATTTACACACAATGGGATTTTTGGGAAAAAACACCCACATGTATCCAGGAATAACATGTTACATTGTAAGTAAATGGGGAGGCAGGGCTCACACTTCATCCCTACTCCATTGAGTCAGTCAGTCTTTGATAGGTAGGGGTCCCAGCAGTCTACTTGGTCAGGATCAGAGGTGGGCTTGATCAGTGATGCCCCCTAAGTTACCTCCATGGACTACAAGTATGATCTTATTTATCTTTTCCCCCCCTAATGTGCCTCCAGCTGTTGCAAAACTACAACTCCCAGCATGCCCGGACAGCCAACGGCTGTCCGGGCATGCTGGGAGTTGTATTTTTGCAACAGCAGGAGGCACCCTGGTTGGAAAACCGAGGCTTCTACAGAAAGGATAAATTACACACCCGAGTGACCATATAATCCTACATGGTAAGTCCCATAGACAGGACATTCCCCCCTTACTCACATGATAGGAGACCCCGCTCCAGCCGTAGCTGAAAGGACTCGGCTTGTTTTCTGGCTGGATGGAGACCACCACCAAGTTGTATAAGGCTCTGAGAATATACAGGACGCTGATTATGGAGCCGGTGATCACCGCTTGGCTGCCAGAGGTGCCCTAGATGAGAGAAGAGAAGTATATAGGATAGCGTTTCCCAGTGTGCCTTCAGCTGTTGCAAAAGCACAACTCCCACATGCCAGGACAGCCAAAGGCCATTTAGGACACCTCTGGCAGCCAAAGGCTTTCCGGGCATGTTGGGAATACTAGTTTTGCAACAGCTGGAGGCACACTGGTTGGGAAACCATGATGTAGGCAATGAAAATATCTATACTGGTGACTCACCAGCTATATGCTGCAGGTAGAGATGAGCGAATTTACAGTAAATTTGATTCGTCACGAACTTCTCGGCTCAGCAGTTGATGACTTATCCTGCATAAATTAGTTCAGCTTTCCGGTGCTCCGGTGGGCTGGAAAAGGTGGATACAGTCCTTGGAGACTCTTTCCTAGGACTGTATCCACCTTTCTTTTCCAGACCACCGGAGCACCTGAAGGCTGAACTAATTTATGCAGGAAAAATCAGCAACCACCGAGCTGAGAAGTTCGTGACGAATGGAATTTACTGTAAGTTCGCTCATCTCTAGCTGCAGGGTCACCTGCTTTTTCAGCTCCACAATATCAGAGTCCTGATCAGTAAATCTAGATTATCCTTATGCTGTTTTACAGTCTGAAATTACTTATTTTCAATTTTAGGAGAACAGATGCCAAATGCCTGAGGCCCAGACCCCGTAGTCCTGTGACGGGACCCCTGAAGCCCAGACAAGCTGCTCTAATACTATACGTATAAGGCTTGGTTCACACCACGTTTTTGCAATACAGATCTAGCTATCCAATCTATCCATCCATCTATCTCATCCATCCATCCGATTCCTCAAAACCGGACTAAACTATCAAAACGTGTGTACAAATTTTAACCTGTATACGGTTTGAAAAATGTCCAGTTGCATCTGTTTAAGAAAAAATATATATTTTTAACTTTTCACTCCATTATACATAAAGTTTAACTTGTTTGAAGTTCCAAGAAAAAAAAAAAAACCTGTGCAAAGTCAGGCTGGGTTCCCACTACGTTTTCTCCCATACGGGAGCGCATACGGCAGGGGGGGGGGGGGGGAGCTGAAACCTTGCGCTCCCGTATGTCATTCATTTCAATGAGCCGACTGCAGTGAAACGTTCGGTCGGCTAATTTTTGCGCCGTATGCGCTTTTACAACGGTCCTAAAACCGTGGTTGACCACAGTTTTAGGTCCGGGGAAAAAGCGCATACAGCGCAAAAGTGAGCCAACCGGACCGAACGTTTCACTGCAGTCGGCTCATTGAAATGAATGACATACGGGAGCGCAAGGTTTCAGCTCCCCCCCCCTGCCGTATGCGCTCCTGTATGGGAGAAAACATGATGTGAACCCAGCCTTACATTGAAAACGTATATGGGAACTGTATTGTTAACCTCACCCAGTGAAGACTTCTCTTTATTCCCTGTGTCCCCATGACAACACCGAGTGTCAGCATTAGGTGCCAAATAGCCGAAAACCTACCTTGGATTCTAAGTAGACGTACGCAGGAGACATGTTGGCGATCCGATAGGTGTTGTTGGCCAGGGAGATGGAACAGGCGGCAAAGAGACAGTCGCTGAATATCATCCTGATCATAGTGATCCATCCGTGCTGGTCATCGGCGCCATCACCAACCAGAATGCACGATAAGTTCACTATCAGGAAGGCGAGACTAGTGAGGAGGAATCCGAAGTGAAGGGGGATCCTGTACGGGGAGATAGAGGGAAGGGGTCAGTAGTACGAGACGTGCAGAATAAAAGTCTGTAGAAAGCCGAGTAGTAAAAGATCTAATGCTCTTAAGTCTAATCCGAAGGATAGGAGATAGGTTTAAGATAACGGGGGGTCTGACCACTGGGGCCCCCTGTGATCTCCTGAAATCTTCTGCTGCGTCATTCGGGGCCGGAATGCCCCTTTTCCTGTACATTGCTGCGACCCCTTACAGGAGATTGGGGGGGGGGGGGGGCAGTGGTCGGAACCCCTTCAATCAAAAATCCCTCTATATCTTTATAATCTGCTCAGCTCCTCCTGCTCTATAACATTTTACCTGCAGATTGTACTGTATTGTATATATCATCTGCTCAGCTCCTCCTGCTCTACAACATGATACCTGCAGATTGTACTGTATTGTATATATCATCTGCTCAGCTCCTCCTGCTCTATAACATGTTACCTGCAGATTGTACTGTATTGTATATATCTGCTCAGCTCCTACTGCTCTATAACATGATACCTGCAGATTGTACTGTATTGTATATATCATCTGCTCAGCTCCTCTTGCTCTATAATATGTTACCTGCAGATTGTACTGTATTGTATATATCATCTGCCCAGCTCCTCCTGCTCTATAACCCAATACCTGTAAATTGCACTACATCAACACAAACGGGTCCTTTAATTCAGATTTTAAATACTCACTTGTATCTGTTGAATTCCGGGGAGCAGCGAGCTTTAAAAATAACCTGTGAAGAAAGAAAACAATGTTAGAACGACCCATTATCCCAAAAATGACATAGGCATAGGAAAGGCTTTAAGACAGTGGTCTCCAAACTATGCAACTCCAGCTGTTGCAAAACTACAACTCCCAGCATGGCCTCACAGCCTTTGGGTCATCGATGTAGGGTATAAGCATTGATTGTACATCAGAGCTCCGAATTGTGGCTCTTTGAATGCCATCAGGGCATGCTGGGATTTGTAGTTTTGCAACAGCTTGTGACCCGCTGATTCATTGAAAATTATTGCTTTACAGCATCATTCCTCAACTTATGGCTCTCCAGCTGTTGCAAAAAAAAAATAAAAAATTAAAAAACCCAGACAGACCCAGGTTGGAGGATAACTTGTAGGGAACTGAGGGTTCTCTTCAAACTGTGCCTCCAGCTGTTGCAAAACTACAACTCCCAGCATGCCCGATCTTTATTACTTTTATATATAAGGATTTGCTTTATCTATATTACTTATCTACTTATTTTTCTTTAATCCTCACTTTTTCCTATTTTTGGTGACATTTTGGGCCTTTAGAACCAATTATCAGGTTTCCATAGAGTTCTGGTCTCAACATACAATGGTTTCAACATACAATGGTCGTCCCAGAACCAATTAATATTGTAACTTGAGGGACCACTGTACATGTTACTAGTCCCCCCCCCCCCCCCTTTACAATAATTACATTTTTTGTAAAGTCATAAAGAAACATTTTATCCTTTTATTCCAGCGCAACATCTGGGCACTAAAACCCCCATCACCTGGAAGAACACAATGGAAGGAGGAGGAGAGGACAGAGCGAGGGGCGACATAATGCTGGTAGGGCTCTGACTGCACTTATGCTGGGGGTAGTAGTTATTGCCAAGGATACAGCCCAGGTGCCGGATTCCCTCTCCAGTCCCAGAATGATACAGGGGTGCAGGCTGTGCGGTGCAGAGGAGAGTTTGTCCACTGCTACAAGGGCACAAAGAAGGCAGGACGGAGCGTCTCATGTCTGTAGAAGTCTCCCAGTCAGGGTGCCTCCAGCTGCTGCAAAATTACAACTCCCAGCATGCCTGGATATGAAGGGACACATGGACCCCCAGATGGAGGCATTTAGTAAATCCTAGTCCAAATGGGGACCAGAAAGACAAGTAGGAATAGAATGACCTATTGTCTATTCAGATATTGCAACAACTCCCAGGGCATGATGGGAGTTGTAGTTTTGCAACAGCTAGTGTGCCTTTTGCCGTTAAAGGGGTAACTCTGGAATTTTTTTCTGATCAACTGGTGCCAGAAAGTTAAACAGATTTGTAAATTACTTCTATAAAAAAAAAAAAAAATATTATATAATTAATATAAATAAATAAAAATAAATTAAATGATATCTTAATCCTTCTCAGATTTCTTTTCTGTCACTACTAGAGATGAGCGAACTTACAGTAAATCCGATTCGTCACGAACTTCTCAGCTCGGCAGTTGATGACTTTTCCTGCATAAATTAGTTCAGCTTTCCGGTGCTCCGGTGGGCTGGAAAAGGTGGATACAGTCCTAGGAGACTCTTTCCTAGGACTGTATCCACCTTTTCCAGCCACCGAAGCACCGGAAAGCTGAACTAATTTATGCAGGAAAAGTCATCAACTGCCGAGCCGAGAAGTTCGTGACGAATCGAATTTAATGTAAGTTCGCTCATCTCTAGTCACTACCACAGTGCTCTCTGCTGACACCTCTGTCCATTTTAGAAACTGTCCAGGGCAACATGTTTGCTATGGGGGATTTGCTCCTGCTCTGGACAGTACCTGACACGGACAGAGGCGTCAGCAGAGAGCACTGTGGTCGTGACAAGATAAATCCAAAAAGAAAAAGAACTTCCTCTGTTTTTTAATAGAAGTAATTTACAAAATCTTTAACTTTCTGGCATCAGTTGATTTAAAATAAATAAAGTTTCACCGGAGTACCCCCCCCCCTTAAGGCATCAGGGGAGAACCTGCAGCTGTCAGGACATGATGGGAGTTGTAGTTGTGCAACGTCAACGTAAGTGTAAGAGATCTGCGACAGAGCAGTGGTCTCCAAACTGGCTCTCCAGCTGTTTCAAAACTACAACTCCCAACCTAGGGAGCCTTCAGCTGTCAGGGCAAGATGGGAGTTGTAGTTGGGCGCCAAACCCCGAGCGTACATTCTGTCACAAACCCGTCGAGACTAGGTTAACCCTATAAATAAAGTTAAAATGTATAAAAAGCACAACAAAAATTCACATCTGAATATTCCGGTCGTCTATAACAAGGACGAGAGCAGCAAAGAGCGGTTGTCAACCCCCTCCCAGCGAGGTTATGCAGCAGCTGAGACCCCCCCCCCCACCCCCCCGCTCAATAACTCAGCATCATTTCTCCTGACTAAGCATGAATAAGCACCAGGAGCTCCCCGGGGAGGAGATGGTTAATGGATGATGTCACCGTTTGCTGCACAGATTCACCCGATGTCATTGGAGAAACAGTGCGCCCCCTGCAGGCCAGAGAGCAAACACTCACTACAAAGCAATGGTGGATATCAATGGCTGCACAATAGCCGTCCATCAGCGCTTTTATTATAGGAAAACTAGGACGCCCCCTACAGGTCAGACGGGAGTTTAATTTAGGGATTTACAAGACAGGAAGAAGAAGATTATATTAATAGACCGTAGAGAAGAGGGATGAATAGTGATGTCACCCAGAGGAAACAGACCATATCACTGCCATATACCAGAGGGGAGGAATGCGCCCCCAACAGGACAGAGTGCAAAGATTTACCTGGAAAGACGCTGTGTCTCCAGCTGTTGCAAAACTACAACTCCCAGCATGCCCGGACAGCCAACGGCTGTCCGGGCATGCTGGGAGTTGTAGTTTTGCAACAGCAGGAGGCACACAGATTGGAGAACACTGCGTTACTTAGAGCTGCAGGGAACTGAGGGTTAACCGGTGACATCACTGCATTAATACTAGAGGGTGTATGGTGCCACCGACAGGTCACGGGGTCCACAGAACGACCACAACTGCAGGGAATAAGCTGACAATAGAGGGTATGACGCCCCCTACAGGCCACAGGGTGAACAAACTTGCCTGGGATGATAAATGGAACAAGCTAAGAAATAGCTGCAGGGAATAAAGAGTTAACCGATAGGAAGCAGAACGTATTATAGTTTATATTAAAGGGGGTTGGGGGGGGGGGGGGGGTTGCAGTAAGACGCCACCAACAGGCCATGGAGTGGACACATTGCTGCACAGAAGGAACCAAAACTGCAGGGAGTAAAGGGTTAAGCAGTAACGTCGCCCATAGAAAATAGATGGGTGACAAAGCATTTATATACTACAGGGGGTGCAACACGCACAGTGAACAAACACCTACTGGGGAACATGCACGCCCCCTGCAGGCCACATGAGGAACAAGCTCTGACAGTGACATCACCCATAGGAAACCAATAGACAATATTATCAGACTGACATACACCCCCAACAGGCCACAGGGTGAACAACGTCTGCACAGATTTACCCAGGAACATAAAAAGAAAGTAGCCAACCTACAGCTGCGGGGACATCATCCACAGGACAAAGACATCACAATAGAGAGGGGGGGGGGGGGGGGGGAAACAGACGCCCCCAACAGGGCACAGCTGGAATACACACAACGCTGCACAGGACCAAAAAAATATAAGATAAACTAAACATGGCGGTAGAAATAAAAGGGTTAAGTAATGACTTCACCTAAAAGGGATAATGTAATTATATTTATAATAGAGCACACGCCCCCTGCAGGCCACAGGAGGAACACTTACTGCTGCACAGGTTCACCTAGGTCAGTGGCATGGGAACTCCAGCTGTTGCAAAACTACAACTCCCAGCATGCCCGGACAGCCGTTGGCCACGCCACTCCATGCTGGGAGTTGTAGTTTTGCAACAGGAGGCAGCAAGGTTCGTTGGGAAATCATCCTCTAGGCCTGCAAACTGTGGACCTCCAGCTGTTGCAAGACTACAAGTCTCAGCATGCCCAGAAAGCATCCCAACATTCAGTGTCGAGAAAAAATATATATATTATACATAAAAAGGAACAAACTAAGCTGCAGGGAATAAAGGGTTAAGCAATGACATCACCCATAATAAAACAGATCATGTCATTCCATTTATACTAGAAGGGAGCGCACACGACCCCTGCAGGCCACCAGGTGAACTACAGCCAGAGAAGACAGTGCTGCAAATTTACCTGGGATCTCACATGCCCCCTGCAGGCCACAGTAGGAACAATTTCACACATCTGCAGGAAGTGAAGAGTTAATGAGTGACATCACCCAAGGGAAGCCAAGAGGGAACTACAACTACCATCATGCACAACAGCACAAACAACTTACTGCAGCACAGGACCTCACAAGGAGCACACAGCTGCAGGGAGTGTTTGTGCTGTTGTGCATGATGGTAGTTGTAGTTCCCTCTTAGATTCCTATGGTTGATGTCACTCATTAACTCTTCACTCCCTGCAGCTGTGTGTGTACTTTCTCCCATGGCCTACAGGGGGCCTATCAGTTCCCAGGTAAATCTGCAGCACTAAGTGTTTTTACTGACTGCTGTTCACCCCCTGTCCTGTAGGGGGCGTGTGAAATCCTCCTATTGTAATGGACACTATTTGTTTCCTATGGGTGACGTCACCGCTTTAACACTTTCTTCACTGCAGCACAGGACCACAAAGAAACACACAGCTGCAGGGAGTAAAGTGTTAAAGCAGTGACATCACCCATAGGAAACAAATAGTGTCAATTACAATAGGAGCATTTCACACGCCCCCTACAGGACAGGGAGTGAACAGCAGTCAGTAAAAACACTTAGTGCTGAGATTAACCTGGGACAGTGTTTCCCAACCAGGGTGCCTCCAGCTGTTGCAAAACTTCAGGAGAAAGTACACACAGCTGCAGGGAGTGAAGGGTTAATGAGTGACATCACCCATAGGAATCTAAGAGCAAACTACAACTACCATCATGAACAACAGCACAGGACCACAAAAGGAACACACACAGCTGCAGGGAGTAAAGTGTTAAAGCAGTGACGTCAGCCATAGGAAACAAATAGTGTCAATTACAATAGGAGGATTTCACACGCCCCCTACAGGACATGGGGTGAACAGCAGTCAGTAAAAACACTTAGTGCTGAGATTAACCTGGGACAGTGTTTCCCCAACCAGGGTGCCTCCAGCTGTTGCAAAACTACAACTCCCAGCATACCCGGACAGCCTTCGGCTGTCCGGGCATGCTGAGAGTTGTAGTTTTGCAACAGCTGGAGGCACCCTGTTTGGGGAAACACTGACCTGGGAACTCACAGGAGGAATTAGAGACACAGCTGCAGGAAAGTGAAGGGTTAAGCGGTGACGTCACTGTACAGAAGTTATAGGAGCCACAAGACTGCAGCAGCGTCTGAAGAGACCAGCGCGCCCCCTGCAGGGCAGAGTGAGGACTGCACCCCAATAAAGAAAACAAGTCAGCAGCACAGACGCCCCCTAGGTGCACTCACCTGCGAAAAATAGAGGTTGAGGAGACACAAGGTGCAGAACTGCAGACAGATGGGGGAGCAGTAGAGCAGCCAGTGGGGGAAGGGCTGCAGGGCATTGGCCTGGGCACAGTTCGTGAGATAGAAGGAGAAGAGCACGGTCCTGAGGGCGGCCCACAGCAGGCAGACGAAGAGCAGCAGGCTCTGGTAACTCAGTCTCTTCTGCCTGTAGTGCAGCAGCAGCCAGAGCTGCACATAGACGAGCAGGAAGAGCAGGGAGCACAGCACCGAGCACAGCACCGTCAGCCCCAGCTCCAGAGCCCAGGGGATGGAGCCTGTCATGGTGAGTCACAGCATGGCCCCGGACCCTCCAAAACAACTCCGCTGGAAGACATCAGCTGAGCCCGACCATTACAGACACCCCGCCCGCAGCTCATTGGCGGCCCTTAATCCCGCCCGCTAGAGCTTCTGTGATCTTATAGGACGAGGCACATGTCAATCATCACATTCCGGACCCGCCTCCCCAGAGCATGGACCAGTGCCGGCAGCGGATTGGATAGAGGCGGCCCCGCCCAGATGAGGAGGAGGATGTGATTGGCTGGGTATTGCGTCTGTCACTCCTTTGTCTAGGCTCAGGCTCCGCCCGCCGCCGGTTGGTGGTTGGTCCGGGGTGATAGCTATGGAGACGGGGATGGGCGGGGCTTGTAGGTGACGCTGACGGGGAGGGGCGGGGACAGCTGTCAGTGGTACCCGGGCGGCGGAGGAGGCAGGAAGTCATGGTGATGTGAGGTGAGTGACTCCTGCGGGGACTACAACCCCCATCATACACCGCGGCTTGTTATCTAGTCAGTAACTAACATAACAGCAGGGCAGTATATAGCGGTCAACTCTATACTGGTGCAGAACTACAACTCCCAGCATGCCCTCATGGTATTGAGTTGTAGTCACATACAGCATTGATATATATTAGTATACAGCAGCATATGTGAGTCTTCGGTTGTTTGGACACTACAGCCCCCAGCATTCCCCCTGACACAGGTCAAAGGTCACTGCTGTACGGATATGTGAGGAACTACAATCCCCATCATGCACAGGCTCATAAAAAACAGCAGCTGATGGCTGGCCAGGCATGCTGGGAGTAGTAGTTCACAGCTGTTTGGGTCTCCCATTTACCATAACAGTGTTTCCCAACCGGGGTGCCTTTAGCCGTTGCAAAACTACAACCCCCAGCGTGCCCGGACAGCCTTCGGCTGTCCGGGCATGCTGGGAGTTGTAGTTTTTCAGCAGTTGGAGGCAGATCAGCTGGGAAACACCATAATGCAATGATAACTGATCATGCATACACTTAGCGGACAGAAATGAGGATAGCTGCGCACGCGCGGGCGAGTCTGTGACCCTATCAGACACGCTGCGTCCCAACCTTGCTGCGCATGCACTGATGACGTATGCGCGGACAAGACCCAGGGCTATCTTAGCGGTGTGAAGCAGTGTGTCTGGCCCTTAAAGTGTGTCTGTCACATAAATTAACGGCATGAAGCCCCCCACCAGTCCTGTGTGTTTTGTCTGCGCATGCACCGCCAATGAGGATAGGGATACGTGCACGGTGAGTTTGTGAACCTATCAGACACAATGCCAATGCGCAGGCGTCAAAATCCCTAGCGGTAGGGAGGAAGACCTGACAGTTGGGATTTGGAAGCACGCGCAGTATGTCTGACATATTCACTGCGCATGCGCAGATAAAATGCACTGCTGTTGGGTGTCAACATGAGTCAGCGTGACGTTTCTTCTGTGTTTTAGCAGCGTCTGCATTACTTTACGCCGCTTTGACTGACTTGCAGGGATCACCTGCTGACAGCAACCCAGTGTGTTTTATCTGCGCATGCGCAGCTAATTAGGATGGGCTAAGGCGTTTGTGAATCTGTCAGACACACTGCGTCAAAATTCCTAGAGGCATGGAGGAAGACCTGACAGTTGGGATTTTGACGCACGCGCAGTATGTCTGACAGATTCACAGACTCAGCGCCCCCATCCTATTTAGCTGCGGCTGCGCAGATTAAAAGCACACGGCTGCTGTCGGCAGTCTGACATTGGGTGTCAAAGCAGCGTGACGTTTCGTCTGTGTTTTAGTAGCGTGTGCATTACTTTACGCCGCTTTGACTGACATGCAGGGATCACCTGCTGACAGCAACCCAGTGTGTTTTATCTGCGCATGCGCAGCTAATTAGGATGGGCGCGCTGAGTCTGTGAACCTGTCAGACACGCTGCGTCGAAATCCCTAGCGGCTGTTGATAGCGATTTTGACACGCGTACAGCATGCCTGACTTGGTCACAGACTCACTGCGTACATCCTAAGTCGCAGCGCATGCGTGGATAAAAGATGGCCCCTTCGGTGTGTGAAGCAAAGCAATGTGATACTTCTTCTGTGGTTCTGCGCTACGTTGCGTTTCTTTGATTGGCACGCAGGGCTCGTCTGTCGGCGGCAGCGTTGTGTGTTTTTGCCGCGCATGCGCTGTCAATGAGGATAGCGAGCAGTGAGTCTGCGACCCAATCAGACACCCTGCAGGTGCCTCAAAATCTCCAGGAATACCTGGCAATAGAGATTCCAACGCTTGCGCAGCGTGTCGGACTGGTTTACAGACTTGCGCGCACGCCGCTATCCTCAGTGGTGTTCCATCCGTGGAAAAAAATCACACACAGGTACGCTGTCGGCCCTGGGTGTTAATCGAAGCGGCGTGACATAGGTCAGAAGAGCGTTGTGACCCAGAGTGAAGAGATGACCCTTGACCCTTACTCTCTGACACTGTTAAACACAGAAGAAACTGGAGTTCCCCTTTAAAGGGGTACTCCACTGGAAAAAAAAAAAAAAAAAAATATATATATATATATATATATATATTTTTTTTTTAAAATCAAGTGGTGCCAGAAAGTTAAACAGATTTGTAAATTACTTCTATTTAAAAATCTTAATCCTTCCAGTACTTATCAGCTGCTGTATGCTCCACAGGAAGTTCTTTCTTTTTGAATTTCCTTTGGTTGGGAAACACTGGATCGGATAGTGGATAGGTGAGGGGTGTTTCCAAATGTTGGAGTACCCCTTTAATAAAGTTAGCTTCCCAATGCTACAGGTCAGCATTTCTCAGTGAGCCTCCAGCTGTTGCAAAACTACAACTCCCAGCGTGTTTCTCAACCAGGATGCCTCCAGCTGTTGCAAAACTACAACTCCCAGCATGCCCGCACAGCCGTTGGCTGTCCGGGCATGCAGGGAGTTGTAGTTTTGCAACAGCTGGAGGCAAACTCCACTCTAAGGTGATTGCACTTAGTGTAGGAAAGTTCAGCATTAAAGGGGTACTCCACTGGAAAAACTGTTAAACAGATTTGTAAATTACTTCTATTAAAAAATCTTAATCCTTTCACTACTTAGCTGCTGTATGATCCACAGAAAGTTCTTCTCTTTTTTTAATTTCCTTTCTGCCTGACCACAGTGCTCTCTGCTGACACCTCTGTCCATTTTAGGAACTGCCCAGAGTAGGAGCAAACCTATCCTGCTCTGGACAGTTCCTAAAATGGACATAGGTGTCAGCAGAGAGCACTGTGGTCAGACTGATATGGAAATTAAAAAAGAAAATACCTTCCTGTGGAGCATACAGCAGCTGATAAGTACTGAAAGGATTAAAAATTTTAAATAGAAGTGATTTACAAATCTGTTTAACTTTCTGGCACCAGATGATTTAGAATTTTTTTACCCACTGGAGTTCCCCTTTAAGCTGGTTGAGATCTTTTCCTGGTTATTGCTCTATACATTACGTTGATACTTTGTTTCCTTCTTGTTGCAGGCGGCTGAGCGATGGCGGACGGTGACGCAGGTGCAGCTCCATGTTTGCTTTAGTGCTGCACAGATAGGTGAGGTTCACGGACAGCAACGAGGGTTAAAGTACGGCGAGCGATTCGGGACCAGAGGCTGCGGCAGATAAGAGGCGTCTCCTGCCGGGTTTATGGAGCGTCTTATCCTTGTTGTTATATGGAGGAAGTCTCTGTCTGGTTCGCCATAAAACTGGATTAGTCTGGGGTCCTAATGGAGGAGGGTCACCGCACATATACAGTGACTCTATTAGGAGAATGTGCCATTCATATTAATGGAGGGAGACTGTGCAGGCCCACCAGCAGAATAGTGAGTGCAGCTCTGGAGTATAATACAGGATATAACTCAGGATCAGTACAGGATAAGTAATGTAATGTATGTACACAGTGATCTCACCAGCAGAATAGTGAGTACAACTCTGGAGTATAATACAGGATATAACTCAGGATCAGTACAGGATAAGTAATGTAATGTATGTACACAGTGACCCCACCAGCAGAATAGTGAGTACAGCTCTGGAGTATAATACAGGATATAACTCAGGATCAGTACAGGATAAGTAATGTAATGTATGTACACAGTGATCTCACCAGCAGAATAGTGAGTACAGCTCTGGAGTATAATACAGGATATAACTCAGGATCAGTACAGGATAAGTAATGTAATGTATGTACACAGTGACCTCACCAGCAGAATAGTGAGTACAGCTCTGGAGTATAGTACAGGATATAACTCAGGATCAGTACAGGATAAGTAATGTAATGTATGTACACAGTGATCTCACCAGCAGAATAGTGAGTACAGCTCTGGAGTATAATACAGGATATAACTCAGGATCAGTACAGGATAAGTAATGTAATGTATGTACAGTGACCTCACCAGCAGAATAGTGAGTACAGCTCTGGGGTATAATACAGGATATAACTCAGGATCAGTACAGGATAAGTAATGTAATTTATGTACTCAGTGACTTCACCAGCAGAATAGTGAGTACAGCTCTGGAGTATAATACAGGATATAACTCAGGATCAGTACAGGATAAGTAATGTAATGTATGTACACAGTGACCTCATCAGCAGAATAGTGAGTGCAGCTCTGGAGTATAATACAGGATATAACTCAGGATCAGTACAGGATAAGTAATGTAATGTATGTACACAGTGACCTCACCAGCAGAATAGTGAGTACAGCTCTGGAGTATAATACAGGATATAACTCAGGATCAGTACAGGATCAGTAATGTAATGTATGTACACAGTGACCTCACCAGCAGAATAGTGAGTACAGCTCTGGAATATAATACAGGATATAACTCAGGATCAGTACAGGATAAGTAATGTAATGTATGTACACAGTGACCCCACCAGCAGAATAGTGAGTACAGCTCTGGAGTATAATACAGGATATAACTCAGGATCAGTACAGGATCAGTAATGTAATGTATGTACACAGTGACCTCACCAGCAGAATAGTGAGTACAGCTCTGGAATATAATACAGGATATAACTCAGGATCAGTACAGGATAAGTAATGTAATGTATGTACACAGTGACCCCACCAGCAGAATAGTGAGTACAGCTCTGGAGTATAATACAGGATATAACTCAGGATCAGTACAGGATAGGTAATGTAATGTATGTACACAGTGACCTCACCAGCAGAATAGTGAGTACAGCTCTGGAGTATAATACAGAATATAACTCAGGATCAGTACAGGATAAGTAATGTAATGTATGTACACAGTGACCTCACCAGCAGAATAGTGAGTACAGCTCTGGAGTATAATACAGGATATAATGGCCGTTGCACCATTATTACTATATTCCTTCTTTCTTTGTTTCAGGTCTCTTCCATGCTGCGGCTGCTACAGACTCCATTTCTATTAGAAAATGATCACGTCCCTTAGATCTTTTATGCTGCTTCTCTGTGTAAATAGTTTTTTGACCATCAAAGCCAAACACATCCTCCCTGAACTAACCACCGATAACTATTCAGACAGTCTGGTGCCCGGGAAGACGTCTCTCCTGTATTTCAGCAGCTCAGGTAAGAGCTCATCCTCTGTAAGTCAAACTCATCAGAAGGGCAAATCTCTTCCCTGTGCTGATGGTTTGCTTCAGTGTATCAGCCCGGGGCTCAGATAGATATAATCTCACAGAAGATTGCCTTGACTGGGTACAATATTATGTCTGCACAGGGTTCTGTAGCTTCTAGATAGAATGTTCCTATTCACTGACAGCAAGCAGAGATCTTAAAACAGCCAACAGCTGTCAGGGCGTGCTGGGAGTTGTAGTTTTGCAACAGTTGGAGGCCCCCTGGTTGGGAAACAAATGTCTAGAGAAAAGCTTTAATACGTGCACGATAAAGTTTAACGGGGTACTCCACTCTAAACATCTTATCCCCTATCCAAAGGACAGGGCATAAGATGTTAGATCGTGTGGGGTCCCGCTGCTGGGGACCTTAGGGCCAACAGCGGTGGCGTCCGGAACACGGAAGATTGCAACTTTCGCGTTCGTGACGTCACGCCATCCCCCCTCCATTCATGTCTATGGGAGGGGGCTAGTACATAGCCATCACGCCTCCTCCCATAGAGATGAATGGAGGGGGCGTGGCCGCCGACATGGCCAGTCATCGGGAACCGTGACTGGGGTGTCGCTGCAGAGATCGCGGGGGTCCCCAGCAGCGGGATCCCCCCGGTCTAACATCTTAGGGGATAAGATGTTTGCAGCGGAGTACCCCTTAAAGGCCTTGTTCACATGGCAGAATTTTCAGCTCGGAAATTCCGTTGCGTCTCATTGTTTTCAGTGGGATTTTGCTGCTATCTAATATTTATTTCTTTTATTATATTCTAACGTTGTTATTTATTTATTATTTATTTATTTACTTCATTCATTAATTCATCTTTATTATTAATTTGTTTATGTTATCTGCTTACTTTATTTACTTTATTTATTTTATAATTTACTTATGTTTATTATTTATTAACTTCATTTAATTATTTACTTTATTCATTTCTTTTTTTTTCATTAATTCCTTTCATTATCTACTTATCTACATTTATTCATTTCCTTTTTTCTTTATTTATTTTATCTACTTTTCTACATTTTTTTTAAATTAATTTGTTTATGTTATTATCTACTTACTTATTTACTTAATTTATTATTTATTTATTTTATTATTTACTTACATTATTATTTATTTACTTAATTTCATTATTTATTTACTTTAATATTTTTTGTTTTTTATTAATTCCTTCCATTATCTACTTATCTACATTTATTAATTTCTTTTTCTTTAATTAATTTATTCATTTATTTTATTATCTACTTATTTTATTTATTAATTTTCTTTTTACTAACATTATTTATTTACTTATTTTAATTAATTACTTTATTAATTATGTTTTAATACATTTCTTTTATTCTTTATTTATCTACTTACTTTATTAATTTTACTTTTTTAATAACGTTATTATTTACTTCATTTAATTATTCATTTACTTTATTAATTATTTTTTAGTTAATTAATTTTATTATCTACTTACCTTACTTTATTTATTTATTTTATTTGCAGCTTTCTTGGTTGTCACTTAGCTTTTCCAGAAACAACTGAAACTATAAATTGTAACTATAAATATGACCACCATAAAGGGAAGGCCCCAGGGACTATCTATAGTGTGGAGATGTCGCTGATATATGGTACATTATGGGACTTATCAGTATTTTTATGGTCCCTTTCATTGCAGGTCTTTCTGGTAACGTCATATTCCTGGAAGAATTACAGAAGTCTTCCAGTGTTCTACACGACTACGGGATTTCTGTAGCCAAGGTAAACTATTCATTGTACTAGGTAATGTCAGAAATACGGGAATACAGTGGTCCCGCAACATACGATGGTAATTGGTCCCAAATGAACCATTGTTACTTGAATCCATCGTATGTTGAGGGATCCGTGCAATAATAAAAGACAAAGTTATACTCACGTGTCCCCACCGCTTCGGACCGTCACCGCTGCCTTGAATTGTCGCTCTCCATTGCTGTCATCCTGTCGCCGTGCACGCCGCCCCTATTGGATGACGGGACGGCGTGCGCGGCAACGTGATGACGATGAAGGAGAGTGATGGCTATGCATTGGAGCATGAAGAGGACGGTCCGGAGCGGCAGGGACAGATGAGGGACACTCACAGGAGCACACGGGGCACTATCCGGCGGAGGCTGAAGCAGTCTGCGCTGCCGGATAGCCGTTTATGCGATGGCCCCGACATAAAAGCATCGTATGTTGATGCTGCCTTCCCTCTGAGAGGCCATCGTATGTTGAAATGATCGTATGTCGGAGCCATCGTAGGTCGGGGGGTCACTGTACTCGCATACTACAACTCCTAGTATGTATAGAGCAGGAGAGTCTGCGCCTTGGACAGATTGGAGATAAACAAGGATTTTCCCTTGCAGTTTCCTATTGGTCGTCCCGATGAAAATCATTTCGTCCTCTCCTCTGCCTGAAATGGCTGATAACAGGGTAAAATAGATAGACTTTCAACTTTAAAGGGGTACTCCGGTGCTCCAGCATTCTGAACATTTCGTTTAGAACTTTGGAAACTGGAGGCCATGAGTGTGATGTCATGGTCACGCCCCTCATGATGTAATGACCACGCCCCCTCCATTCATGTTTATGGGAGGGGCGTCACGCCCCCTTCCTTAAACATGAATGGAGGGGGCGTGGCATGACGTCACAAGGGGGCGTGCCCGTGAAGTCACGACCACGGGTGCTGTGGGAGATCGCTGGGGGTCCCTGCGATCAGACATCTTATCCCCTGTCCTTTGGATAGGGGATAAGATGTTTAGCAGCGGAGTACCCCTTAAAGGGGCTGTGCGCTGCCCTGCCTTTTGGAGCTCTGCACGCAGCGTCCAGAAGTTCATTACTCCGAACGCTGTGTGCAGGCTTCTGTGTTTGCGGCCGCCGGACCGCGACCGCTGTCACGCCCCCTTCCCATAGACTTTCGTTGAGGGGGCGGGCGTGACGTCACATCCGGCGGCCGCGAACACGGAAGCCCGCACACAGCATTTGGAGTAATAAACTTCTGGACGCTGCGTGCGGAGCTCCGAAAGGCAGAGCAGCGCACAACCCCTTTTAAAGCAAATAAAGAGAAGAGTAGACTCCAGGTCTAGTGTCTCTTTGAATTACTAAGACTTTTCTTTATTACAGAACCTTTCTACAGTCATATGTTCCTTCTTCTAGGTCAGCTGTGTCCAGGAAGAGGCGCTACGGTTCTGTGCAGAGAAAAATGCCTATTTATTCAGGTATGAAATTATTGGGAATGTGGCCTTATCATCATCTCTGGGCAAGATATAAATTCTATTGAGATATGTAAAATAAAAAAGCTATAATGGGATATTCTGGTATCAAAATGTTTTATCTAAATAAGACTATCACCCCAAGACATATAACTTTCTAATGTTTTCACAAGTTTGTACTGGCTTCAGCATGTTTTTGTGTGATTCACCTCTAACAGAAAGTTGCGTAGTCCTCTCTTTGTCAGTGTGGTGTTGTCTCAGCAGCTCCCGTCTCCTCTATCTCTCCTGACAAAAGTTGTGTAGTCCTCTCATTGTCAGTGTGGTGTTGTCTCAGTAGCTTCCCAGCTACTCCCTCTCTTCTGACAGGAAGTAGTGGAGTCCTCTTATTGTCAGTGTGGTGTTGTCTTCAGCTCCCTAGCTCCTTCCTCTCTTCTGACAGGAAGTTATGGAGTCCTCTTATTGTCAGTGTGGTGTTGTCTTCAGCTCCCTAGCTCCTTCCTCTCTTCTGACAGGAAGTTATGGAGTCCTCTTATTGTCAGTGTGGTGTTGTCTTCAGTTCCCAAGCTCCTTCCTCTCTTCTGACAGGAAGTTATGGAGTCCTCTTATTGTCAGTGTGGTGTTGTCTTCAGCTCCCTAGCTCCTTCCTCTCTTCTGACAGGAAGTTATGGAGTCCTCTTATTGTCAGTGTGGTGTTGTCTTCAGCTCCCTAGCTCCTTCCTCTCTTCTGACAGGAAGTTATGGAGTCCTCTTATTGTCAGTGTGGTGTTGTCTTCAGTTCCCAAGCTCCTTCCTCTCTTCTGACAGGAAGTTATGGAGTCCTCTTATTGTCAGTGTGGTGTTGTCTTCAGCTCCCTAGCTCCTTCCTCTCTTCTGACAGGAAGTTATGGAGTCCTCTTATTGTCAGTGTGGTGTTGTCTTCAGCTCCCTAGCTCCTTCCTCTCTTCTGACAGGAAGTTATGGAGTCCTCTTATTGTCAGTGTGGTGTTGTCTTCAGTTCCCAAGCTCCTTCCTCTCTTCTGACAGGAAGTTATGGAGTCCTCTTATTGTCAGTGTGGTGTTGTCTTCAGCTCCCCAGCTCCTTCCTCTCTTCTGACAGGAAGTTATGGAGTCCTCTTATTGTCAGTGCGGTGTTGTCTTCTGCTCCCCAGCTCCTTCCTCTCTTCTGATGGGAAGTTGTGTAGTCATGTAATTTCAAGTTTGTTGTTGTCTTTAGCTCCAGGGTCCTCTCTTTTTCCCTAAACAACACATCATCCTCTGCTATCTCAGGAGGTATGGCTGAATTTTGTCTCTGAGATCATGCCCCGCCCCCTGAGTGATGTCATCACCTCTGACCAGACCCTACAGTTACATCACCATCCACCAGTCATATACACATATACATTTATATATTTTTTAGCATGTTTAGAGAAGAATGAGATGTGATTACAGCATGCGGCCTTGTGCCCAACAATGCCACAGGCAGAGGAGCAGTCAGGGAATGAATACAGCAGGTGCTGCAGAGTTTTCTGCTCTGTAGAGCAATGTTTTGCAGAAGCTCTGGACAAGTAACTAGCAGGAGTGCTATGGGAGAGAGGATTGGGCAGGGTGGGAGGGCTGTGATGAAGAGCTAAGGGAAACGATACATTCTGGGAATTGTAGTACTGAGCAACTGCTCAACCAGGAAGTACAGGACCAGAACCCCCAAAGCAGACTTTTGGTGGTTTCAGAACTTTGCAGACAGGTAAGCAATGCTCTATGCGTCTGCAGTATTTTTATGTTTTTTTACCTTTAGCTGGGCATTCTTTATAGATAAAATATAATGGATGTCAGATTCCTCCACACATGTGCGATGTACCGATCCTGTAATGAATGCAGAACATCCGCTATAATCACTCTCACTTCTCCTTCTTCAGGGGGTCTAAGTTGCTGAGAGAATTCCCCACGGACACACTGTTTGATGTCAACGCCATTGTTGCCAATGTCTTATTGTGAGTAGCGTCATATAATCCGATACCAAGCGGTAAAACTGGGCTCCCGAAATAAACACCTGGGACAGCTGAAAGAATTCTCAGAAATGGGCTGTGATCGGGCTCAGACCGAGTAGAAAGTTGAGTAGAGCGGGTTCTGTGATGGTCCCTCCAGATACAAATAGAGATAAAAATTTAGAATATTTTCAACTTTATAGCTTAGGATCAGGGATGTGGAAATTTTTTCTAAAAACTACTTGTCCAAGGGACTAAAACGGAGCACAATCTACTTGTCCCTCATGACGATCTACTTGTCCTGGTACATAAAATAATTTCAACCAAAATAGTCTCAAAATAAGATCTTTATTAATAGAAACTTAATAGGCAGACCAGTATGTCACCCCATTAGATGGATAGGGCCCCTGATAAGTAAGTCCGCCCCATTAAGTAGGTAGACCCCCCCCCCCCCTTTGTATGTCCCTTTATCAGGTAGGTCCGTCACCTCATCAGGTAGGTAGGGCTCCCCTAGTAAGTAAATAATGCCCCAGATAGGTAGGAAGGGTGGGATACCCCAGTGGGCAGACAGAGCCCCAGATAGATATGTGTAACTATTGTGGAGCCCTACCTGATGGGGGTCATATCTATCCCCAGCGGTAAAGTGTGAACTCCAGTTCTTCCTTTTGTGTATCAATGACCCCCATTAGGTAGAGCTCCCCCATATGTATACAGGTCCGCAGATAGATATGACCCCCCATCAGGTAGGGCTCCACAATAGGTACACAGGCCCCCAGATAGATATGTCCCCCATTAGGTAAAGCTCCCCCATATGTATACAGGTCCGAAGATAGATATGACCCCCATCAGGTAGAGCTCCCCCATATGTATACAGGTCCGCAGATAGATATGACCCCCATCAGGTAGAGCTCCCCCATATGTATACAGGCCCCCAGATAGATATGTGCCCCATTAGGTAGAGCTCCCCCATATGTATACAGGTCCGCAGATAGATATGACCCCCATCAGATAGAGCTCCCCCATATATATACAGGTCCGCAGATAGATATGACCCCCATCAGGTAGAGCTCCCCCATATGTATACAGGTCCGCAGATAGATATGACCCCCATCAGATAGAGCTCCCCCATATATATACAGGTCCGCAGATAGATATGACCCCCATCAGGTAGAGCTCCCCCATATGTATACAGGTCCGCAGATAGATATGACCCCCATCAGGTAGAGCTCCCCCATATGTAGACAGGTCCGCAGATAGATATGACCCCCATCAGGTAGGGCTCCACAATAGGTACACAGGCCCCCAGATAGATATGTCCCCCATTAGCAACACAAACACAAAGAATCCCCAATGACACCTATTCAAATAGAAGACCAAGTCTGGCTACATGGTGCCTAACTAGATCCTATTTATGAAGCGGAAAAAACTCAATCATAATTGATGCACAAAAGGAAGAACTGGAGTTCACACTTTACCGCTTGAATAAGACGTATCATTTTATTGGTAACACAATTAAAAACCTGTGTATGGACAGCAATCTCAAGTATTGGACCAATTGAGGACCACAAACATAACCACGGGCAACCAACAGAGAATTAGCAAGAATGTAATGAAGTATATCTGGGAGCACCTATGTTTGTATATGGCTATAATATGGAGCAAGGAGTAATTAGGAATGGTATATATTCTATGGTGCTGCGCAGCTAATAACGCCTGCAAATGGGCACCAGTATCCTCCTATATATACTCCATATATTCTGGAAGATTTTATAAGTGCAAGACAACTTGCTACTAATCTAGATAAAGTGCATATTATAGAGGTATATAAGGTGCTGGGGTACAGAGTAACGTTATCATGGGTAAGCAATCGGCACCTTATATACCTGTATAACAGGCACTTTATCTAGATTAGTAGCAAGTTGTCTTGCACTTATAAAATCTTCCAGAATATATGGCCGTTACCGTTACTCCGGTAACGGCCTCACGCTGGGGATGGGAACATCACAGAGCCGTCAGCCTATCACCGGCTGCAGCGATGTCCCGCCTCGGTCAGTGATGGGCTGAGCGCACTGTCATGTAAGGAGCCGGCCGGCTTCTTACATGACAGTGCGCTCAGTCTATCACATATGATTAGTTTCCCGATGTGGGGGACAGCGTAGCGCTGGGCTGATAATTCATTGGGGGAGGGGGGGGGGGAGAGAAGCAGAACAGCGCTCGCGGGTCACATATGCTGCGGCTGATAATTCATTCATTCGAGGGGGGGGGGGGGGGGGGCCAACCGGTATTTCGGTATGGGAAAAATTAATATCGCGCAGGAAAAATTCAGTATTCGCTATGAGCCGGTATACCGCCCAGCACTACACCTAAGTCAATGTTTTTCAACCAGGATGCCTCCAGCTGTTGCAAAACTACAACTCCCAGCATGCCCGGACAGCCGAAGGCTGTCCGGGCATGCTGGGAGTTGTAGTTTTGCAACAGCTGGAGGCACCATGGTTGGGACGCACTGCCCTGAGTAGATAGATTAACCCCTAGTGGTAGGTAGGTCCTCCCTTATGTAGTATGTAGCCAAGTTTCAGTAGGTAACTCACTTCTACTCACATCTCCCTGTTCCCTGCAGGGACTTCCTGGCGGAGGTGAGTGCGGTGAGTGACATCATCACAAGCGCCGCGCAGGTCGCCAGCGTTCCAGCGTCCTGTGCGGCACGTACAATGACATCACTCGCCGTGCGCACCTCCGCCAGGAAGGCTCGCTATAGGCTGCGGTCTATAGCAGTTTAGTGACGGGCAAGACAGTCTATCCCCGTCATATGTGAATTCTTCCGCCATTTAGCGCTGTTTGCCCGAAGAATTCACCTGCCCGGTGCCCGGAACTGCATGTCCATACAATTCCCACATCCCTGCAGGATCCAGGATTTGCTAGGAATAGTTGAAGTATATGCACCAATCAGCTATAACATTAAAAAGGTGAAGCAAAAAACATGGATAATCTGGTGACAATGGCGCCTGTCATGGAAAAATATATGAGGGGCAAGTGACCAGTCAATCTTATCGTTGACTTGGAAAAAGGACAAAATGGGCATTTATAATACCCAATGAGATCCCATACACAGTAGTGAAAAGACAGCCTGACCGAATATGTATGGAGGCTCCCAAATCTTCTGCGGTTTCCAACTATCCATCCCTCTTGTATTTTTGGACATAAGTGGCCACCAAAATTGTCTGGCAGCACAGGGGTATAGGGTTGGGGGACGGGGGACGGGGGACGGGGGGGGGGGGTCCCAGCACAGGGGTCTGGGGCTTAGGGGTCAGAGCACAAAGGGAGCAACATAATACTGATGTAATGGCTGATCGGTGTCCGACACTCTGTAAATATGAATATACTAGAAGGGAGAAGCCCCTGTAATCTGTGTCTCTTTTCTAAAGGACCCGACCCGTTGGCATTATATGGATATAAGAAATATATCCGTGTGATAGACGGTCAATTCTTTATTTTGGAGCAGCCCTTTAAAGTGTACCCATCAGATCCAACAATTTTTTTTTTTTTATATATATATATCTAAACCTTTTATTTATTTATTTTATTACACTTTTAATTTAGCTCACTAGTCTGAATTCCTCTCAAAGGGAGGGGGCGTGGCCTCATTGTGCAGGTCTCCGCCCCCTCCCTCAGTATGCTGTCTGCTCACATCTCCCCTAGCATTAGAAAAACTACAACTCCCAGCATGTCCTCACTGACAGTAGAGGGACACAAGCTGACAGTGGGAGGATTTTTCCCCCAGCTATGAGCCCTGCACCCACAGCTGTCAATCAAGGAAGTGTGTCCATGACATAGGTGATGATGCATGGACACAGCAGGACTAGTATGTGTCCAAGCAGGCAGGGGGGGGGGGGGGGGGAGTTGTTGGACTGGATTTTTCACTATGAAATACTGAAAATTTTCTAATGAAAGCAATTGCAAAACCTGTTGGTTATACATGCTTTACAATATATCAAAAGTTGTTGTATCTGACAGCGCCCATCTAAGCTATTATCTGTCTGTATAAAGAGAATTACAATCACTGACACTCCTACATCTCTATATTACAGCGTCCTGCTATATAATGAAGTCAAATACATCACCTCCATACTGGAACTCCAGAAATTAGAAGATGCCATGAAAGGGAAGAAGAACATTGTTTTTGCCTATGTCCGGGCCATTGGGACGCCAGGTGTGGGATAAATATTATGCCTTTTCCATATAAAGGGCCACTACATCTGTTAGTGTTGTATTTCTTTCTATTGCTCACTATTATCAGTCATTTTTTGCAGACTGCACATACAAAACCTCTGTGTCAACATACAGTGGTCCCCCGACATACGATGGTCCTGACAGACGGTACTTTCAACATATGATGGCCTCTCAGAGCCCATCATATGTCGAAGGCAGCATCAACATACAATGCTGTTGTGTGTTGGGGCCATCGCAGCGGGTGTCACTCCTGACACCTGTTGTGATCCTCCTGTATAATGTATAGATGTGGCCGGCCGCTCTTCTATGGTCCCCTTCACTGCCGTATATATATACACATATTCATATTTCCCACAGAGAGTTGTGATTGGCTGGAACCATATGGCCAATCACAGCTCTCTGCGGGAAATATGAATAGGTGTATATATACGGCAGTGCAGGGGACCATAGAAGAGCAGCTACCGCATCAATATATTATACAGGAGGATCACAACAGGTGTCAGGAGTGACACCCGGGACAATCTGTCAATTAGTACAGGTACTATTACTCCCATTATGGAACAGTGTGTACTACCTAAAAAATGTAAAACATAAAGAAGAAAATAGTGAAAAAAGTTGAAAACACAAACACACACTTTATTCAACATATTATTAAAATACATTATTAATAAAAAGTTTAACAAAATGAATAATATCAAATATATTATTTTTACATTTAAATAGCCCCTTTCTAAATTTTTATTATTGTCGGCTACATTTTTAGTTCCCTACCCGCCCACATAAATTGATCCCTGCTTACAAATTTATAAAAATTTTGTTATAAAAAAAGATACATTTTTAGTTAAATACAATTTTTTCCATCACTACAGTATCTTTTTTATTATTTTTTTTAATGGTACCAAGAAATGTTATGAAAAAAGGTATCTCCATCACTTTTTTGGATCGCTAAAGTCCAAAAAAAAAATAATCCGCCGGCAAAAACGCCAAAGTTAAAAACCCACGTGGCGTTTTTCTTGGTGTTTTTTTTCACTCTCATAGCCTTCTATGGGAGTAAAATGCCAAGATTTTCCTTAAAACAACACCAAAGTCTCAACCAGAGGTCGTTTTTGAAAAACCGCCAAGGAGCCAAAAATTGCTGAAAAATGCCAAAAGGATTAAAAAATGCCAAACTGAAAAACCAAGGGGATATGGCATTTTGCAGTTCCCTATTGACTTGCAGCTAACATCTGGCCGCAGCGTTTTTTCACAAAAAAAACCCACCATGCAGCAGAATGGGTGTTTTTATTGGTGTTTTTGCAAAAAAAAAAAAAAAACTAGCCTTAAAGGGATACTCCGGTGGAAAACTTTTCTTTTCTAAATGAACTGGTGCCAGAAAGTTAAACAGATTTGTAAATTACTTCTATTAAAAAAAGCTTTATCCTTCCAGTACTTATTAGCAGCTGTATGCTACAGTGGAAATTATATGCTTTCTGAATTTCTTTTATGTCTTGTCCACAGTGCTCTCTGCTGGCACCTCTGTCCGCGTCAGGAACTGTCCAGATTAGCATAGGTTTGCTATGAGGATTTTCTCCTGCTCTGGACTGTTCCTAATACGGGCATCAGGTGTCAGCAGAGAGCACTGTGGACAAGACAAAAATGGACAAGACAAAATTCAAAAAGAAAATAATTTCCTCTGTTGCATACAGCTGCTAAAAGAATAAAGATTTTTTTAATAGAAGTAATTAAAAAGAAAATAATTTCCTCTGTAGTATACCGCAGCTAAAAAGTACTGGAAGGATAAAGATTTTTTAATAGAAGTAATTTACAAATTTGTTTAACTTTCTGGTCCAGTTGATTGAAAAAAAAAAAAAAAAAAAGTTTTCCACCGGAGTACCCCTTTAAGCTGATGCTACTTCTTCCCCTCCTTGTGTCTTCAGAGCACCGCTATGTCATGGAAGCCGCTTTTGTGCATGGATCGGCGCATCAGTTTGTTGTAACCACGGAAAGTAACGTACTGAAGAATATGAGGTAAAGACGTCATCTGGACAATATCATTTATGCTTCATAATTTGACAGTCATTAGCGGTAACATAATAGAAGTACTATATATATACATATATATATATATATATATCACAAATATAAGTACAAATATATACATATATATATATATATATATATATATATATATATATATATATATATATATAAATTGCAACATTGGTTGGTAAGAAAATCTTTACACTTCCTTCAATACAGTTTTCCCTTTGTTCGTTTTTGTGGCACTTCCCCTATCTGCCACTAGATGGTGCAGTTGCATCATTAAATCCTCATCACATCCCTACACAATGAGCGGAATGTGTCCCTTTAGGCTCCAGCTGATGAAAACCTACAGCCCCCCCCCCCTGTTCCTATCAGGCAATGCTATGTGTTGTGGTTCCCTACACCTTTATAGTGTGCAGGAATGGGGCGCACGGGACCCCTTATTCTAATGATCATGGGGTTCCAGGTGGTGGGGCCGCAGCATTTAGATACAGCTACCATCTATGTCCTTTGAATGAAGTTTTTCCATGTTACATATTCGGATTTTAATATTTCTGCAGTTTTAGTTTATGTGTATTACTCTATAAAAGTGGTCTCCAAACGGTTGACCTTCCAGATGTTGCAAAACTACAACTCCCAGCATGCCCTGACAGCCAACGGCTGTCAGGGCATGCTGGGAGTTGTAGTTTTGAAACATCTGGAGGGCCACCGTTTGGAGACCACTGCTCTATAAGATCATGCAAGGGATCATCTTGTGAAAAAAACAGCTTTTCACTAGCAGGCTACCATACTTAGTGCAAAATCAGGGCAATGAATCAAAGCTTCACAGCTGCTAAAAATGGCTTCTATTTCCTATACCCAGAACTGGTGGACATGGGAGGAAAACGCAATAAATACAGGTCTCTATTGTATCTGCATGTGTCTGTTTTATAATACGTTTTTACTTATCGATTGTTACAGCGCTGAAGACCCCAGCCTGATACCGGCGCGCCTTGCGTTCCTCCATTGTAAATCCACGAATCAGAAATGTCGCAGAACGTTTTCAGATCAGCCTCTGACCAACATCCACCTCCATCGCTTTGTGAAGCTCATGGCGCTCCCCATAGTGGTATGTATCGGCTTTAACCCCTTAAAGGGATACTTCGTCGCTAGATGTGTTATCCCCTATCAAAAGGATAAGGGATAACATGTCTGATTGCGGGGGTCCCGCCACTGGGAACCCCCGCAATCTCCGCCACAGCACCCAAGTCATCCGGTGCACTGAGCAAACTCTGCTCCGTTCTGGATGACTGGCGATCACAGCTGCCACGCCCCTGCCATTCATGTCTATGGGAGGAGGCGCGACAGCTGTTTACTAGCCATTATGCCACCTTCCTATAGACATGAATGGAGGGGGTGTGGCATGACGTCACGATCACGGAAGCCCCAGGTTTCCGTGACCGTCACGCTGCAGTGCCGGCACAGAGATCGCGAGGGGTCCTAGCAGCCGGACCCCCCACAATCAGACATGTTATCTCCTATCCTTTGGATAGGGGATAATATGTCTAGGGGCGGAGTACCCCTTTAACTGACTTCAGGCTTGCTTCATAGACATGGGTGCTGGCTGCTATCAGATGGCGGGTGCCAGCTGCGATCACACATATCATTTAACCTTGTAAATGCCACAAATTAAAAGTCTAAATGACAGGTGCCGCTCCTTTCCGGCGCCTGATTGGTGTCTCTGCGATCTCCGCTATCGTGGTAGTGATCAGTTACTATGGCAGCTGGAGGTCTTTACTGTGCCTGCCATAGTAATTTTGCTGATAGTCTGTTCGAGACAGTCACTACTAGCAGAGCGCTGATGGAACTAATCAATGCTTTGTAATAGCATAGCATTAAACAGTATAAGCAATCTAATAGTTGCTTATACAAATCCTTTACAGAAATGTAAAAAGTGTAGAAAAATGTTTCACAATTTTATTTTATTTTTTAAATATAATGCCTCTGACACCATTGACATCTGTGTCCCTGTAGGTTGAGGCCTCCGGGGATCCCGATAAGTTTAGCAGCGTTCACCTCCAGCTCGGCTTACCCGTGATTTTCATCCTGAGTCAGAAGGAGACCTATGAGGCTGATATGGAGACGGCGGAGGATGTGGCCTGGCAGCTGCTGGGGAAGGCCGGCCTGGCTGTATTATTGAGGTAAAAGATACAGGCGTCTGAATTAGTTATGTTAGGGCATGTGAGTATTAGTAAGGTATATAAGGATCAGGCCTGTTGGAGTCTTTATTTCTCTGAGGATAAGCAGCACCAGATATTGACCTATTTTAGAATGCACGCTCGGCTGATCTGAGCATGCATATACATGGATGAGTTTATGTTTATAGCAGTGTTTCCCAACCAGGGTGCCTTCAGCTGTTGCAAAACTCCCAGCTGGAAGCCCGCTGGTTGGGAAACACTGACATGGGGATAAGAAGCCAATTTAAAGTGTTTGGCGACAACCTTTTATCATCATCAACACATCTAAACACAGAGTGCGACCACATCCGTAAGTCACATGGGAGCTCAGGTCTATGCTGCGTTCTACCGCAGTGATACCGCAGCCTAGTGCAAGAATTAGAAAAAGTGTCCCAAAAAGGATTATCTTGTCAGAGGGGACACTACACACTCCCCCTCTTTAATTAGGATTACTATTATCGTATGTTAATGATAATATAAACCAGCAAACAATTAAAACTTAAATGAAATTCCGCCATAGGGTAACATAAAACAGCCAGAAAGCGGCTTTTAATTAATCCTGTTGTAGCTTTAATGATCCCACAGCTCGTAAGCACAAAATCCAGATAATCTAATGTTAGGGTCTGTGTGACTGACTTGTCCGAGCATGCTGGGAGTTGTAGTTTTGCAACAGCCGGAGGCACCCTGGTTGCAAAACACTGATTTATAGTCAACTTGACGTCTTAGTATGTTAAGTGTTCTGTATTTCTAATTCTTTGTTATGTACCAGGGAGACGTCCGGGATAAACATTCCTGTCACCTACAACGTGGCCGTGAAGAGACCAGATGATGTAAGTGTACGATGACCATGTGACTTTTCAATACACCCCATTAGGGTTAGATTCCCACATTCGTCCACCATAACTGGATGTTCCTGTATCTTTACAGATCTCACCGGTAAAGTACCTGACACTGGAGGAGACTCGGCAGATCCTGGACCTCGTACATGTGACCAATGAGGAGCAGCCGGAGAAGCCTGAAGATTTACACGGTGACCCAGGTGACCAGATTTTTTTGGTGCATTTCTCAATAGAAATATTTTTAAAATATTTACAAATATTCGTAATTACTTCTAAGAAATTTTATATTTGAAAATCGTAACATAGATTACATATATTAAAACAGTGACCCCCCCCCCCCCCGACCTACGATGGCCCTGACATACGATCATTTCAACATACGATCACTCACATGTTGAAGGCAGCATCAACATACGATGCTTTTGTATGTCGGGGCCATCGCATATACGGCAATCCGGCAGCGCAGACTGCTTCAGCCACCACCGGATAGCTGTTTACGGTGCCCCGTGTGGTCCGCTGACGATCACTTACCTGTCCTCGGGGCTCCGGCGCGTCCTCTTCGGGATCCCCTGCATCGTCGGCGCTCTCCATCCTCGTCATCACGTCGCTGTGCACGCCGTCCCGTCATCCAATAGGAGCGACGTGCGTAGCGACGTGATGGCGGCGACGGAGAGCGAGGATGCCGGGGAAGGAGAGGCCTTACCGGAGCGTCGGGGACACCCCGGGGACGCGGCGACAGAGATGGAGGGCGACATCCAGGGCAGCGGTGATGAGCGGTGACGGTCCGGAGCGGCGGGGACAGGTGAGTATAACCTCCAATACCAGTGGTCTTCAACCTGCGGACCTCCAGATGTTGCAAAACTACAACTCCCAGCATGCCCGGACAGCCGTTGGCTGTCCGGGCATGCTGGGTGTTGTAGTTTTGCAACATCTGGAGGTCCGCAGGTTGTAGACCACTGTCCTATACTTTACATTGCACGGATCCCTCAACATACGATGGTTTCAACAAACGATGGTCCATTTGGAACGGATTACCATCGTATGTTGAGGGACCACTGTACATTATATTCATACATATATAAATATATATATATGTGAGTGTGTGTGTGTATGTATATATATATATATATATATATATATATATTTATATATGTATCAACATAGTGTATTAATATATGTGATCTATGTTACGATTTTTAAATATATATATATATATATAATATATTTTTTATTGTTTTGTTATTTTATATCAAAACACGAGCATTGAAGCAGTGAACGGCTCCTGTCCCGCGCTCCTGATTGAACAATCGCTATTTCATCCATTTTTTGGGGGGATAGGTATAAACATGTGTCAGCCCCATGTAAATATTTAAGCTGTGCATACTTGTATACTGTAGAAGTCCAGGATGATGAGGTCGCGGTGAACGTATATGGAAGCAGAAGGCCCGGGCCCCCCCTGCCGCCGGTAGCATCGCTCACACATGACACTTTCGGGATGGCCTCCTCCAGTGCTCGCCCTACGGCCGTCCTCTTCTACACGATCTGTGAGTTTCCTGGAGGTCGATGTCATGTGACAATGTACATTTATGTCAGAATGTTTAGCTTTACTGTAATCCCACTTTAGCGGAACAGATAAGTCATGTCACTGACGGCTCCTTAATGGGGAAAACATATGGGGAGGATTTGTCTTGGAGAAACTTGAGGAGCTGTCAGGTTCTTTAAACGGGTACTCCGGTGTAAAACTATTTTTTTTTTTTAAATCAACTGGTGCCAGAAAGCTAAACAGATTTTTAATTTACTTCTATTTAAAAATCTTAATCCTTCCAGTACTTATCAGCTACTGTATGCTCCACAGGAAGTTCTTTTTTTTTACATTTTTTTTATTTATTTTCTGACTGACCACAGTGCTCTCTGCTGACACCTCTGTCCATGTCAGGAACTGTCCAGTCAGAGCAGAAGAGGATTGCTATGGGGATTTGCTCCTGCTCTGGACAGTTCCTGACATGGACAGAGGTGTCAGCAGAGAGCACTGTGGTCAGATAGATAAGAAATTCGAAAAGAAAAGAACTGCATCTGTAGTATTCAGCAGCTGATAAGTACTGGAAGGATTAAGATTTTTGAATAAAAGTAAATCACAAATCTGTTTAACTCTCTGGCACCAGTTGAATAAAAAAAAAAAAATAGTTTTTCACCGGAGTACCCCTTTAAGGCCTTGTGCGCCCTCATGCAACTTTACTGTACTGGATGCATGTTCTCCACCCTTACTGGTAAGTGTTATATACTATTCTATGACAGTCTGATCATTAAAGGGGAACTCCGCCCCTATACAAAGGAAAGGTAATAAGAAGTCTGATTGCAGGGGGTGGGGGTTTGGGGTCCGGCCGCTGGGACCTCCCACCATCTCTGGGCCGGCACGTGTTCTGAACATTTATGTTCTGAGGGCCGGCTTCGGACTTCCGTATGTCTATGGAAGGGGGCGTGGCGGCTTTGGAGCAGAAGTATACAGCCGTCACACCCCCCTCCCATAGACATGAATGGAGGGGGAGTGGCATGATGTCACGAACACGGGAGCCTGAAGCCGGCGTTATGTTCAGAACACTGGTGTGCCGGCCCAGAGATGGTGGGGGGGTAAGTTGTCATATCCTGGAGTACTCCTTTAAGGGAGAACTCCGCCCCTTAAAGGAGTACTCCAGGATATGAAAACGTATCCCCTATCCTAAGGATAGGGGATAAGTTTCAGATCGCAGGGGTACGACTTCTGGGGCCCCCCGCGATCTCTCATACGGGGCCCCGGCAGTCTGCAGCAAGGGGACATGTCCGACCCCGCATGACGCAGCGGCTGATACGCCCCCTCAATACATCTCTATGGGAAAGCAGGAGAGCTGCATTCGGGAGACCCCGGCTCTGCCATAGAGATGTATTGAGGGAGCGTGTTGTCCGCCGCGTCATGTGGTGATTGAAACGCGCTATTTCGTCAAAGAGCTGGGGGCCCCCGTACGGGCGATCATGGGGGGCCCCAGCGGTCGGACCCCCCGTGATCTGAAACTTATGTCCTATCCTTAGGATAGGGGATACGTTTTCATATCCTGGAGTACTCCTTTAAGAATTTCTTATAAGTCTATGTTCACACGGCAGAATTTCCACTCAAAAAAGTCCGCTGCTGAATTTCGTAAAAATGACTTCCCATTATGTTCATTATGGAGTCCAAAGTCCCATTCACAGAGTAGAATTTCCGCAGCAGAAATTCAGCAACATTTAAATGGGCACTCCATGCTTAGCGTTTGAGGGGGCGGGGCGTGACATCATAAGGGGGCGGGGCTATGACGTCTCTAGCTCCCAGCGCCGGCTCCAGCATTCAGAACAGTTTGCTCCAAAAGCTGAGCAGCGGAGTACCCCTTTAAAGGGGTATTCCAGGAAAAAAACTTTTATTTATTTTTTTATATCAACTGCCTCTAGAAAGTTAAACAGATTTGTAAATTACTTCTATTAAAAAATCTTAATCCTTTCAATAATTATCAGCTGCTGAAGTTGAGTTGTTCTTTTCTGTCTGACAACAGTGCTCTCTGCTGACATCTCTGCTTGTCTCGGGAACTGCACAGAGTAGAAGAGGTTTGCTTCTACTGTGGACAGGTTCCCAAGACAGGTGTCATCAGAGAGCACTTAGACAGAAAAGTACAACTCAACTTCAGCAGCTCATAAGTACTGAAAGGATTAAGATTTTTAAATAGAAGTAAATAACAAATCTGTTTAACTTTCCGGAGCCAGTTGATGTATAAAAAAAAGTTTTTTCCTGGATAACCCCTTTAAGGACCTGTTGATTTTTCTGGAGGAAGGAAAAAAAAAATGCCCCTGTTGGTGATAGGTGGTATTACAGAGCAGCCACTTGTGTAATTCATGGATGGCTCACGTCTGGAACCTCTGCTCTGGCTTATAGAGATCGGTCCCAGATTATATGGGGGGACTCTCCTAATGTCCTAAAAGCAGTGTTTCCCAACCAGGGTGCCCCCAGCTGTTGCAAAACTACAACTCCCAGCATGCCCGGACAGCCAACGGCTGTCCGGGCACGCTGGGAGTTGTAGTTTTGCAACATCCGGAGGTCCACTGTTTGGAGGCTTAGGTCAATGTTTCCCAACCAGGGTACCTCCAGCTGTTGCAAAACTACAACTCCCAGCATGCCCGGACATCCTTTGGAGGGAATGTTACATTATTGATTTGTTATGTTTTATCTCTTACAGGGGAACACGTGTCTTTAACTTTTCTACAGTCTTTTCTGGAGGTGGCCGAGAAACATAAAGGTGCGCAGCTTGTCTCTCGTATTGTATCTCTACATACGGTGAAGCAGTTGCCCATGGCAACCAATCAGATGGCTTCTTTCACTTTTCATAGGCCTCTTTAACCCCTTAAGGACCGGAGGTTTTTCCGTTTTTGCATTTTCGTTTTTTGCTCCTTGCCTTTAAAAAATCATAACTCTTTCAAATTTACACCTAAAAATCCATATGATGGCTTATTTTTTGCGCCACCAATTCTACTTTGTAATGACGTCAGTCATTTTGCCCAAAAATCTATGGTGAAGCGGGAAAAAAAATCATTGTGCGACAAAATTGAAAAAAAAACGCTGTTTTGTAACTTTTGGGGGCTTCCGTTTCTACGTAGTATATTTTTCGGTAAAAATGACACCTGATATGTATTCTGTAGGTCCATACGATTAAAATGATACCCTACTTATATAGGTTTGATTTTGTCGGACTTCTGGAAAAAATCATAACTACATGCAGGAAAATTAATACGTTTAAAATTGTCATCTTCTGACCCCTATAACTTTTTTTTTTTTCCGTGTATGGGGCGGTATGAGCGCTAATTTTTTGCGCCGTGATCTGAAGTTTTTAACGGTACCATTTTTGCATTGATAGGACTTATTGATCACTTTTTATTCATTTTTAAATGATATAAAAAGTTACCAAAAATGCACTATTTTGGACTTTGGAATTTTTTTGCGTGCACACCATTGACCGAGCGGTTTAATTAATGATATATTTTTATAATTCGGACATTTCCGCACGCGGTGATACCACATATGTTTATTTTTATTTTTATTTACACTGTGTTTTTTTTTTTATTGCAAAAGGGGGGTGATTCAAACTTTTAATAGGGGAGGAGTTAAATGATCTTTATTCACTTTTTTTTTTCACTTTTTTTTTGCAGTGTTATAGGTCCCATAGGGACCTATAACACTGCACACACTGATCTTCTATGTTGATCACTGGTTTCTCATAAGAAACCAGTGATCAACGATTCTGCCGGATGACTGCTCATGCCTGGATCTCAGACACTGAGCAGTCATTCGGCAATCGGACAGTGAGGAGGCAGGAAGGGGCCCTCCCGCTGTCCTGTCAGCTGTTCGGGATGCCGCGATTAGCCGCGGCTATCCCGAACAGCCCGACTGAGCTAGCCGGGAACTTTCACTTTCACTTTTAGCCGCGCGGCTCAGCTTTGAGCGCGCGGCTAAAGGGTTAATAGCGCGCGGTGCCGCGATCGGCATTGCGCGCTATTAGAGGCGGGTCCCGGCTTCACTATGACGCCGGGCCCGCCATGATATGACGCGGGGTTACTGTGTAACCCCGCGTTATATCAGAAGAGCAGGACCAAGGACGTACCGGTACGTCCTTGGTCCTTAAGGGGTTAAAAATGAAAGAAGCCATCTGATTGGTTGCCATGGGCAACTGCACCGCTCTTCCTCTACACAGGTGTTGATAAATCTCCCCCATTGTGTTGTGACGGTATTGCACTGACGTTTAACCCCTTAACGACGCAGGACGTAAATGTACGTCCTGGTGAGGTGGTACTTAACGCATCAGGATGTACATTTACGTCCTGCACATCACCACGAGCATCGGAGCGATGCTCGGGTCATGCGCGGCAGTTCCCGGCTGCTGATAGCAGCCAGGGACCCGCCGGGAATGGCCGACATCCGCGATCGGGCGGTAGTCTGCCATTAACCCCTCAGATGCCATGATCAATACAGATCATGGCGTCTGCGGGAGTGCGGTCAGAAAAATGCAGGACCGGATCACCCGCAGCGCTTGCGATCCAATCATCTGTAATGGCGGACGGAGGACCCCTCACCTGCCTCCGGCCGTCTCCCCCGGGGTCTTCTGCTCTGGTCTGAGATGGAGCAGACCAGAGCAGGAGATCGCCGATAACACTGATCAGTGCTATGCCCTATGCATAGCACTGAACAGTATTAGCAATCTAATGATTGCTATAAATAGTCCCCTATGGGGACTATTAAAGAGTAAAAATAAAAGTTAAAAAAAGTAAAAAAAAATAAAAATGTTAATTATCCTTTTTTCCCCATTTTACCCCCAAAAAGTGTAAAAAATCAATTATCAATTTCCCCACACAAGTAGTATTTTTTTTGGTTGCGCCATACATTTTATGGTTAAATGAGTGATGTCATTACAAAGGACAACTGGTCGCGCAGAAAACAAGCCCTCATACTAGTCTGTGGATGAAAATTTTAAAGAGTTATGATTTTTAGACGACGAGGAGGAAAAAACGAAAACGTAAAAATAAAATTGTCTGAGTCCTTAAGGGGTTAAGGGATTCTCCGGGATGTAAGATTTAATGGCAATGATAGGTCATCTGTGTCTGATCAGCCCTGCCGCACCTCATACAACCGCGTCCGTACGTGCCGCAGATCAGCCCAATGAAGTGAACAACTCGAGTACTGCTGTCCCCCCCTCTAGCTGCCGATTATTGTGGACACCGGGTGCAAAATCCTGCCCCATATTTGTTTTCAGGTTATGTATGTGGGCAATTAAAGCTCAGTTCTAATGAAGTAAATGGAGCCAAGTTTACACTTCCTACATCAGTGGTCTCCAACCTGCGGACCTCCAGATGTTGCAAAACTACAACTCCCAGCATGCCCGGACAGCCAACGGCTGTCCGGGCATGCTGGGAGTTGTAGTTTTGCAACATCTGGAGGTCCACAGGTTGGAGACCACTGTCCTACATGTTACTTGTATGTCAGCTCAGACTATAGTAGAATTAAATTAACCCTAACCCACCCCCTTTAAAGGGGTACTCCCCTGGAAAAAAAAAAAATCAATTAACTGGTGCCAGAAAGTTACAGATTTGTAAATTACTTCTATTAAAAAATCTTTATCCTTCCAGTACTTATCAGCTGCTGTTATGATCCACAAGAAGTTCTTTTCTTTTTCAATTTCCTTTCTGCCTGACCACAGTGACACCTCTGTCCATTTTAGGAACTGTCCAGAGCAGGAGCAAATCCCCATAGCAAACCTTTTCTCCTCTGGATAGTTCCTAAAATGGACAGAGATGTCAGCAGAGAGCACTGTGGTCAGGCAGAAAGGAAATTCAAAAAGAAAAAAACTTCCTGTGGCTCATAACAGCAGCTGATAAGTACTGGAAGGATTAAGATTTTTTTTTAATAGACGTCATTTACAAATATGTTTAACTTTCTGGTACCAGTTGATTTAAAAAAAAAATGTTTTTCCCAGTGGAGTACCCCTTTCAGGCTGCATTCACATTACGTTTCCGAAATCCGGCTGCCAGATCCGCCAGGGCGCTGATCCGGCAGAACCAGGCGCTCCTATATCCCAGCCGGACCGGCGCCAAATCTCATTGGCCCTGATTTACTATTGTAAACCTGAAATGTTTTGTCGGGTTGTGCGCCGGATTCTGGCGCATTGCGACAGATTCTGTCTCATTGCGCCAGAATTCTGTCTCATTACACCAGAAATTTAAAAAAACGCGCCAACTCTCCATTTTACGGAAAAACAATAAAAGGGGCGTGGCCTTTGGGAAAATGGGGCGTGTCCCTGACATTTTCACAAAAACTAAGGTTTCCACAGAAAATGTGGTGGATTTCAGCTGAGGAAAACCCGATAGATCAGAGAATGTGTAAAAAAATAAAATAAAATGTAGGGAAACCTTAGTAAATACCGTGGGAAACAATATATATGGCATACGACCAGCTCGGCTCTGCTACATCTGTACATTATTGCCGTTTTGAAGTCATGAAGAGATTTTCTTCCTGGAAATTCCTTCCAAGTGGATTTTCTTTTCCACTGTAACAACAAAGGGTGAAGTTCAGGGATTAATCTCCACAGACCCGTCCTCTCCCGAGACTCCGTCCTCTCACCTTACAAGGGACTTTTCACTGAGATCTAAATATTTAGTTCCCATAAAGACACGAGGGAAACCTGAGCTCTATAGGATTGTGCGCTAGATTCTTCACAGCTGAAATAATACATGCCGCTGCTTGCGCATGAACCGATGCGTAGGTCACTGACTGGCGGTATCCAGTCGCTTAGGAGGTCACATGCATTGGTCTGTGGCCAAGTTTACGGGACGTATGTCGTAGCGGTCGTGCACAGATTGCCATAGTGCACTAAAAGTTTTCATCAAATTAAAGGAGTTATCCAGGATTAGAAAAACAGAGATAATTTCGACCAAAAACAGCGCCACATCTGTCCTCAGATTGTGTGTGGTAGTGCAGCTCAGTTCCATTAAAGTTAAAGGAGCCAAATTGTAATGCCACACACAACCTGTGGACAGGTGTGGCACTATTTTTCGAAGAAGCTAGCTCTGTTTTTCTAATCCTGCCTAAGGGTAAGTTCATACTACATTATTGCACCTGTTAGTGGTATGCGTTAGGGATCGACCGATTATCGGTTTGGCCGATATTATCCGCCGATATTCACGATTTTGGACGTTATCGTCAATTACCTTGCCGATAATCCGATAATGCCCCGCACCGCCACCACCGCACCACACCGCCCACCACCGCACCGTGCCGTCCCCCCCACCACCACCGCAGCCCTCACCACCGCGCCGCACCGCCCCGGCCAGAGACCGCCGCTGCCCCATTGCCTCCCCCATCCCCGGTTTTATAATTACCTGTTCCCGGGGCCCGGGCTACTTCTGGCTCCTGCGGCGTCCTGTGTTAGGACGTGTGAGGACGCCACCGGAGCCAGAAGTAGCGCGGACCACGGACCCTGGGAACAGGTAATTTTAAAACCAAGAATGGGGGAGGCAATGGGACAGCGGTGGCGGTGGTCTCTGGCCGGGGCGGTGTGCGTGCGGTGCAGTGGTGGGGGGGGGGGGCGGCCGCGGTGGCAGTGATAGGACTCAAGAGGACCCCAGGACAGGAAGGGGGAGAGAAGCGGGCGGCGGTCTCTGGCACCGCAAAAGCCACTGCAGTTCATTGATTTAAAGCGCCCGCTTTAAATCAATGATCTGCAGTGGTGTCGCGGGGGGATAAATAGCTTATAACTTATTCTGGAATATCGGTATAAGTTATCGCCTATTGGCCCTAACCTCCACAGAGTATCGGTATCGGCCCTAAAAAATCAATATCGGTCGATCCCTACTATCCATCCAAAAACAGGATACCAACATATACCGTTAACGGAAGCAGCGGACCCCATTAATTTCTATGGCCGAACAAATCCACCTATTGACTCGGTTCAGTACTTATGTGCTATTTTAAGTGGACTCACAAGCGCAGGCTGCTGTTTTAAATAGCGCATAGGTCCCGAACAGAGTCACTAGGTGGATCTGTTCAGTCATAGAAATGAATGAAGTCCGCTGCTTCTGTTTACAATAAATGTTGACATCCCGTTTTTTCGGTGAGATGCCGATGGACACGATTGATAGGTGCAGTAACGTAGTGTGAACCTACCCTTATGCAGGGTTAGAAAAAGCAGAGCCAATTTCTTCCAAAAACAGCGCCACCTCTGTCCTCAGGTTGTGTGTGGTATTACAACTTAGCTCCATTTGCTATAGTTGAACTGATCTGCAATACCGTACACAACCTGAGGACAGATGTAGCACTGTTTTTGGAACTTACCTTAACTTCTTTAAAGGAAATTTGCAAAGCCCTAGTCCAGTGTTTCCCCAAACAGGGTGCCTCCAGCTGTTGGAAAACTACAACTCCCAGCATGTCTGGGCAGTTGAAGGCTATCACGACATGCTGGGAGTAGTAGTTTTGCAACAGCTGGAGGCTCACTGGTTGGGAAACACTGACACAGGGATATGATGCCGATTTTAAAGCCTTGGGCGACAACGTTTTTTCATCATCAACACATTTCAGTCTGAGTGCAACTGCATCTATAAGCCACAGAGACAGATGTACAGTGGGACAAAAAAGTATTTAGTCAGCCACCAATTGTGCAGGTTCTCCCCCTTATAAAGATGAGGCTGTAATCTTCATCATAGGTTATAACCTCAACTATGAGAGACAGAATGAGAAAAAAAAATCCATAAAATCACATTGTCTGATTTTTTAAAATAATTTATTTGCAAATTATGGTGGAAAATAAGTATTTGGTCACCTACAAACAAGCAAGATTTCTGGCTCTCACAGACCTGTAACTTTAAGAGTCTCCAAGACCAAAGAGCTGTCGAAGGACACCAGAAACAAAAGTGTAGACCTGCACCAGGCTGGGAAGACTGAATCTGCAATAGACAAGCAGCTTGGTGTGAAGAAATCGACTGTGGGAGCAATTATTAGAAAATGGAAGACATACAAGACCACTGATAATCTCCCTCGATCTGGGGCTCCACACAAGATCTCACCTTGTGGTGTCAAAATGATCGCAAGAACGGTGAGCAAAAATACCAGAACCACACGGGGGGACCTAGTGAATGACCTGCAGAGAGCTGGGACCAAAGTAACAAAAGCTACCATCAGTAACACACTCCCCCCAGGGACTCAAATCATGCAGTACCAGACGTGTCCCCCTGCTTACGCCAGTACATGTCCGGGCCCGTCTGAAGTTTGCTAGAGAGCATTTGGGTGATCCAGAAGAGTATTGGGAGAATGTCATATGGTCTGATGAAACCAAAGTAGAACTTTTTGGTAAAAACTCAACTCATCATGTTTGGAGGAGAAAGAATGTTGAGTTGCATCCAAAGAACACCGTACCTACTGTGAAGCTTGGGGGGGGGGGGGGGGGGGGGGTCAAACATCATGCTTTGGGCTGATCTGTGTAAAGGAAAGAATGAATGGGGCCATGTATTGTGAGATTTTGATTGAAAACCTCCTTCCATCAGCAAGGGCACTGAAGATGAAACGTGGCTGGGTCTTTCAGCAGGACAATGATCCCAAACACTCTGCACTCTGCAAGGTCCTGGAGTGGCCTAGCCAGTCTCCAGATCTCAACCCCATAGAAAACCTTTGGAGGGAGTTGAAAGTCTGTGTTGCCCAGCGACAGCCCCAAAACATCACTGCTCTAGAGGAGATCTTTATGGAGGAATGGGCCAAAATACCAGCAACAGTGTGTGAAAACCTTGTGAAGACTTACAGAAAATGTTTGACCTCTGTCATTGCCAACAAAGGGAATATAACAAAGTATTGAGATGAACTTTTATTATTGACCAAATACTTTTCCACCGTCATTTGCTAATAAATTCTTAAAAAAATCAGACAATGGGATTTTATGGATTTTTTTTCTCATTCTGTCTCTCATAGTTGAGGCTATAACCTATGATGATAATTACAGCCTCTCATCTTTATAAGTGGGAGAACGTGTATAATTGGTGGCTGACTAAATACTTTTTTGCCCCATTGTAGTGGTGTTTTTGGAACCTACTCTAACTTCTTTAAAGGAAATTTGCAAAGCCCTAGTCCAGTGTTTCCGAACCAGTGTCTCCAGCTGTTGCAAAACTACAACTCCCAGCATGCCCGGACAGCCGAACATGCTGGGAGTTGTAGATTTACAATCTTCAAAGACGTTGTGCAGCTTATTGTGGCCTATTGTCAGGATAGGCGATCAGTATTAGATTACGGGCAGTCCGACTAATGACCCCCACTGATCAGCTATATAAGGGGGCCATGGCTCCCTGTTTTTACGTGCGCCCTTATTTAGTCAGGGTGAGGTAGACGGCGGTTCCGTGAAGATGACGCTGGATGATGGCGAGAAGTGATGGCTGTATATCTTTACAGAATTTCCAGCCCTGCTGTATACAGCTCCACTGCAGTGTTTATGTGACTCACGTGGCGTCTGTATATATGAGCTGAAGTTGGGTGGTCACCTGTTAACGTATTATGGTGCTGCTGGTCATATATGTAAAAATTGGTGCATTGATATTTAATCAGTAGGGTTCACCGGATTGAATGGATACGTCTCCGGCGAGTGTTCCATTATTTATTCCTGGCTGATCAATAGGGGCATCTCATAAGACGAGTGCCCAGGATTTAAAAAAAAAAAAAAACAACAACATGGCAGCCTTTTTTTCTTCAAAACAGCGCGATTTCTTGTGGTGCTGCAGCTCCGCTCCATTCAACAAGACTGAGCTGCAATACCAGAACCAAACATAGACAGGTGTGGTGCTGTTCCTTTCTATACAACCAGTGGTGTGTTTAGGTTTTGTTTTGCCCTAAGCCCAACTAAACGCATGCACCCAAATAATCTAAATTAGTTCGCCCTTTCTTATCACACCTTTTCCTGTTTAAGACCCACCCTTTCCTCTATTCACTCTGCACCTTCCTCTTTTGGCCCCACCTTCCCTCTTTATGCCCCTCCCTTTTCTCTGTACACTCTGCCTCTCCCTCTATTTTCCCCACCTTCCCTCTTTATGCCCCTCCCTTTTCTCTGTACACTCTGCCTCTCCCTCTATTTTCCCCACTTTCCCTCTTTATGCTCCACCCTTTCCTCTGTGCACTCTGCCTCTCCCTCTATTTGCCCCACCTTCATTCTTTATGCTCCACCCTTTTCTCTGTACACTCTGCCTCTCCCTCTATTTTCCCCACCTTCATTCTTTATGCCCCACCCTTTTCTCTGTACACTTTACCTCTTCCTCTTTTGGCCCCACCTTCCCTCTTTATGCCCCACCCTTTTCTCTGTACACTCTGCCTCTCCCTCTATTTTCCCCACCTTCATTCTTTATGCCCCACCCTTTTCTCTGTACACTTTACCTCTTCCTCTTTTGGCCCCACCTTCATTCTTTATGCCCCACCCTTTTCTCTGTACACTTTACCTCTTCCTCTTTTGGCCCCACCTTCCCTCTTTATGCCCCACCCGTTTCTCTGTACACTCTGCCTCTCCCTTTATTTGCCCCACCTTCCTTCTTTGTGCCCCACCCTTTTCTCTGTACACTTTGCCTCTCCCTTTATTTGCCCCACCTTCATTCTTTATGCCCCAGTCCTTTTTTCTGTACACTTTACCTCTTCCTTGTTTGGCCCCACCTTCATTCTTTATGCCCCACCCTTTCCTCTGTACACATTACCTCTTCCTCGTTTGGCCTCACCTTCCCTCTTTATGCCCCACCCTTTTCTCTGTACACTCTCCTCCTTCCTCTTTTGGCCCCACCTTCCCTCTTTATGCCCCACCCTTTTCTCTGTACACTCTCCCCCTTCCTCTTTTGGCCCCACCTTCCCTCTTTATGCCCCACCCTTTTCTCTGTACACTTTACCTCTTCCTTGTTTGGCCCCACCTTCATTCTTTATGCCCCACCCTTTTCTCTGTACACTTTACCTCTTCCTTGTTTGGCTCCACCTTCCCTCTTTATGCCCCACCCTTTTCTCTGTACACTCTCCTCCTTCCTCTTTTGGCCCCACCTTCCCTCTTTATGCCCCACCCTTTTCTCTGTACACTCTCCCCCTTCCTCTTTTGGCCCCACCTTCCCTCTTTATGCCCCACCCTTTTCTCTGTACACTTTACCTCTTCCTTGTTTGGCCCCACCTTCATTCTTTATGCCCCACCCTTTTCTCTGTACACTTTACCTCTTCCTTGTTTGGCTCCACCTTCCCTCTTTATGCCCCACCCTTTTCTCTGTACACTCTGCCTCTCCCTCTATTTGCCCCACCTTCATTCTTTATGCCCCACCCTTTTCTCTGTACACGCTACCTCTCCCTCTATTTGCCCCACCTTCATTCTTTATGCCCCACCCTTTTCTCTGTACATTCTGTACCAGGGTCATTGACATTAAACAGTGCCCCCTGTCATTATCATTGATGCCTTGCAACTGCCAGAGACAAAGACCCGCATGGACCTGCTTTACCAGATAGCTAGATATTTCCATCAGAAGACTGGGAAAGCTGGGTGGCAGGCAATACACAGTACAGGGCTGACAGTACTCCCCCAAAGGATGTCTGAGATTTGAAAGCACCAGTGATGGCGGATTGTGTAGTACTAGATCTTATCTCTCCTTTATCTCTCCCTATAGAGACACTGAACGTCTCGTTGGCCTTGGTGAACTGCGCAGACTGGACGGATATCTGCACCGAGGAGGAGATCACGAGCGTCCCGTCAGTGAAGATCTACCAGTCTGGGCAGGAGCCATTCCTCTACCGAGGCATTATGGGCACCGATGAGCTGGCACAGTTTCTCATGCTGTAAGTCTGCACGTATCTATCACAGCATCCACAGAGTTCATCACCCAGCTTTCCCAGATTCTCACATGTTACATTTACCTATTTAGGGCAGAGTTTCCGAACCAGTGTGCCTCCAGCTGTTGCAAAACTACAACTCCCAGCATGCCCAGACAGCCTTCGGCTGTCCGGGCATGATGGGAGTTGTAGTTTTGCAACAGCTGGAGGCTTGCTGGTTGGGAAACACTGCAGTAGTGAAATATAGTACACACTTGTGATGACAGCCATCTTGGTTTCCACCCAGCTTTCCCATGAAACATCCACCAGAAGTCACACAAGGGACATGTCACAATCCGATTCTCTGTTAATCCAATGATGGATAATTGTATCAGAGCGCACTGTGTTATATGGGAGAGTCAGGACCGCACATCCTTATTGTATTATGGCGCGATTTAATGGCAGACTTCCCCTACAGGCATTCAGAATTATGTGTAATTATATATGTGAGGACCCGGTCAGCACTGCCATGTTATCGTGTGTCCTATTCTATCTATAATGAGTGCAGCTCTGGAGTATAATACAGGATATAACTCAGGATCAGTACAGGATAAGTAATGTAATGTATGTACACAGTGACCTCACCAGCAGAATAGTGAGTACAGCTCTGGAGTATAATACAGGAGAAAACTCAGGATCAGTACAGGATAAGTAATGTAATGTATGTACACAGTGACCTCACCAGCAGAATAGTGAGTACAACTCTGGAGTATAATACAGGATATAACTCAGGATCAGTACAGGATAAGTAATGTAATGTATGTACACAGTGACCTCACCAGCAGAATAGTGAGTACAGCTCTGGAGTATAATACAGGATAAAACTCAGGATCAGTACAGGATAAGTAATGTAATGTATGTACACAGTGACCTCACCAGCAGAATAGTGAGTACAGCTCTGGGGTATAATACAGGATATAACTCAGGATCAGTACAGGATAAGTAATGTAATGTATGTACACAGTGACCTCACCAGCAGAATAGTGAGTACAGCTCTGGAGTATAATACAGGATATAACTCAGGATCAGTACAGGATAAGTAATGTAATGTATGTACACAGTGATCTCACCAGCAGAATAGTGAGTACAGCTCTGGAGTATAATACAGGATATAACTCAGGATCAGTACAGGATAAGTAATGTAATGTATGTACACAGTGATCTCACCAGCAGAATAGTGAGTACAGCTCTGGAGTATAATACAGGATATAACTCAGGATCAGTACAGGATAAGTAATGTAATGTATGTACACAGTGATCTCACCAGCAGAATAGTGAGTACAGCTCTGGAGTATAATACAGGATATAACTCAGGATCAGTACAGGATAAGTAATGTAATGTATATACACAGTGACCTCACCAGCAGAATAGTGAGTACAGCTCTGGAGTATAATACAGGATATAACTCAGGATCAGTACAGGATAAGTAATGTAATGTATGTACACAGTGACCTCACCAGCAGAATAGTGAGTACAGCTCTGGAGAGAGGTTGTGTTCTGCTGAGCTCCTGAGTCTTCCAGTGAAGCAGTGATTTCCATCCGCCCCTCCCCAGGTGTGTGGCAGATACCTGGGTAGAGGGTTTTCCTGCTATGGAGCCCCAGGAGGCTTCATCTTGCACTCCCCGTACCCGGCCGGCGGTGGGTGCAAAGGAAAATGCGACGGCCAGCAGCCAGGATGGGGTGAGACGATCCACCAGGGCCCATCGCCATGTGGGGCCCCCTCCCCCATCCCCAGCTGGGAGCTGCAAGGCTTCCAGCAAAAGTTCCTCTGGGAAAAGAAGCTCATCCAGGCAGAGGAGTGGAGTGAAGGCTTCTACCTCAGGCTCCTCAGAACCCCAGCAATGGGGGGTAAAGGAGCCAAGGGAATCCCTGGAGACTTTCGGATCTAGAATCCAGGCAAAGATGGCCCAATATGAACAGCTTGGGAAACAGCTGCGAGGTCTAAGAGAAGACATAAAGTTTGCAACTTACCAGGCGGATACAGCAGCCAAGGGCAAGAGAGCAGCGTTCACTGCAAAGGTGAGAGCACTAAAGAAAGAGGTGGAGGAGATTGTTCAGCTGAGATCAGACATTGTGGCTGGAGCCGGCTTCTTCAGTGAGAAGATTCTAAATGAGGAGAGGTTCCCCAAAAAGGGGGTCTCCAGAGGATCAGAAAAAGATTGTCACCAAGATGACTGCCAGAGCGAGGAGGAGGAGGAGATGGAGGGAGGTGAGGAGGGGGATGTGAGTGAGGGGGATATGGACACGGGTTCTGTTTGTACCACCACTGTTACCCCAGACCCCCCACTTACCATCAGTGCGGACTACATAAACCCGGCTCAGGTGGCCTTACCTCCCTCCAGTGAGGATGATGAGGATGGCAGTGACTGCAGTGATGGCAGCAGCTCGGCAGATGGGGGTCTCCTGCGTGCGATTGTTATGCAGGAGTCCCCCACCTGTCTGGAGAACTTCACTTTTGGTGATGATTTGGGCCCAGAAGAGAAGGGGAAGAGGAAGAAAGTGAAGGGCAAGAAGAGGAAGAAGGCACAAGGAGTGAAATTTGTATTTTCTTCTTTCCAGCAACCTGGGTCGGCTGAGAAGTCAGCTCAGGGTGCTGGGTCCCCCAATCTGCCAGACCCCGTTTCTGTAGTGGAGCGGGGCCAGCATGGGGGATACAGTAGTGCACCCAAAATGGCCGCGGGTGCTATAGAAAAAAAAGGGCACCCTCCTGTGAGGGGGGAGGGTGTCCAGGCGCCAGAAAATAGCGGCAGATTCACCCGTCCGGGGGGCGGTCCCTCGGTTGAAGTGGGCGGTACAGGTCCTGGCGCTGCAGGGCACTCCCCTGTGAGGGGGGGGAGTGTCCGGGCGCCGGACCTTGTTGGTTCAGGGGGCGGTCCCCTAGGTGACGTTGACGGGGCGGGAGTGCGTCTGGAGGGACAGCTCCCGCCAAGATGTACAGCATTTTGTGGGGGGGCGTGGCCACCCATGTCAGAGGCGGAGCCTGTCTCTGCGTCCCAGGAGAGTGGAAGGAAGAACTCTACAGCGCCAATCCTAAAACCGGCAACCCTTGTACATGAAACAAAAGACCCAGCCAGCCCAGCCTGTAATACAAGGGAGAGTGTAGGCAAGAGTGAAAGTGAGAGCAAAAATGGTAATGTGCAGAATGTGAGTTATGGTGGTGTGCATGGGAGGAGTTGTGGTAGCAGTGTGGATGAGGGGGGTGCAAGTGGTGTACAAGAGAGGGGTGCAAGTGGTGTGCAAGGGAGGGGTGCAAGTGGTGTGCAAGAGAGGGGTGCAAGTGGTGTACAAGAGAGGGGTGCAAGTGGTGTGCAAGGGAGGGGTGCAAGTGGTGTGCAAGAGAGGGGTGCAAGTGGTGTGCAAGAGAGGGGTGCAAGTGGAGTGCAAGAGAGGGGTGCAAGTGGAGTGCAAGAGAGGGGTGCAAGTGGAATGCAAGAGAGGGGTGCAAGTGGAGTGCAAGAGAGGAGTGCAAATGGGGTGCAAGAGAGGGGTGCTAGCGAAATTCAGGTGAGGAGTGGTAGTGGAATGGCAGAGAGAGGTTTGGTGGCTGACACCTCTGTTAAGAATAAGGGTCCTGGTTTGGTTTCTGGTTCGACTGCCCCCCCGGTAGTGGCTGCTTCTCCCAGAAGCTATGCCAGCGTCACTGCCGGGGGATCAGGGGGATCCCCATCTCCATCTGGCTCTGGGGGTCACTTGCAACAGCGCCTCCTGGAGGCTCTACGTAGGGGAGACAGATCAATTCATGTAGAGGGGAGGGGTGAGGTTGACCTGTCTTTTTGGATAGAAAGACACGGCTTAGGCGCCTTCCGAGAACATAACGGGGAGGTGGTCTGGTCCCTTCCGACATCCGGGCAGGAAAGTGGCCGTAGGAATGTGGTCCGTTTAGTGTGGAGGGGCGAAGATGCGTGTCCGCCTCGGGGTAAGGTGGTTGAGCTCCTCCTCCGGATGGAATTCAGGGCAAGTGACATCTTTGCCCTGATCCACCCCTACGGTACTTCCGAGTTTGACATCAGCTTCGTTCGGCCAGAGGGTTTGGAACTCTTCTGGTCAAACTATGAGGTGGTGAAAAGCGAGCCCGGCTGGCGGGATTTTGCCGTAAAGGCGATATCCCGTCAGAATTTGGTCAAGAAAGTGACCGTTTTGACACGTAACGAATCACTTTCATGCTATGATATCATGACCTGGCTCAGCAGATATGGTGATGTGACGGACATGCCGAAAAAGAACTACGACGAACATGGGATCTGGTCTGGGGCCTGGACGTTTTCCGTCAAACTGAAGCGTTCGGGGAGCACTGTTGCCCACATCCCATCAGCTGCTTTTCTTGGGAGAGACAGAATCCAAATTTTCTACCAGGGGCAGCCCAAGGTCTGTCACAGGTGTGGCAGCCCCACTCACTTTAGCGCAGCCTGTACCGTGCAGGTCTGTGCTCTGTGTGGTGGGGTAGGTCATCTTGCCGCATCCTGTAGGCAGATCAGGTGTCATCTGTGTGGTGTCTTAGGACACCCTTTCAGCCGTTGTCCTAGCGCCTTTGCCCGTGCGACGGTCACCTTGGCTGGGGAGAGCAGTAATGTTGCCTCAGCTGGGGAGGGCACGAGTGCAGGTGAAGGTGCAACAGGGTCAGTGAAGAGGAAAAGTCCCGCCAAGCTGAGGCGGGAGGCTAATCGGAGAAGGAGCAGGGAACTGGAGAGTTCCCATGTGGCAGGGGTAGCTTCTGGCCCTGCTCCAGAGGTTAGTCCTGAAACTGCTGAGGCCCTGGGGGAGAATGTGCTGGATGAGGAAATGGGGAGAATCTGTAAAGAAGAGGGCAGCAAGGCCGATCTTTCCGATTCCTCCCACTATGAAAGTGTGGATGAGGAGGGTGAAGAGAGGCCAAAAAAGAAGGGCAGTAAAGGGAGAAAGAAGAGGTCGGAGCCCTCTAGTCCCCGTACTACGGACCAGGTCCCAAGCGGAAGCTTACCTGCCCCCCCTCTGATTGATCTGTCTAACCGGTACTCTGTACTCGATGCCATCTCCTCCCCCTCCTTGGAGGGGGGGGTCGAGGATGGGGTGCCTGAAGTGGGGGAGCCTCCAGGGGGAACTGGGCCCTGTCCTGATGGGGCTGTTTCCTCAGGGGATGGGGCCAAACCAGAGCCAGGCGGAGATGGGGATTCAAAAATGGACCAGTCAGAGTCTAAAAAGAGGTCCAAAGGGAAAGAAGCCTCCTCATCTGGGGATGAGGGGGTGAAAAAAAAAACAGAAATGAGGGGTTAGGGCCGTCTAACTCAATCACCCATGATGGCGGCACTCACCCCATTGACGCTGGCATCTATTAACTGTGCCAGCATAAAGTCGGATACGGCTAGATTCGCAGCCTTTGATTTTCTCGGCCGTGTTGAAGCCGATATTTTGTATCTGCAGGAGACCAGGTTGTCAGATCTAGCCTCCCTGGTAAAAGCCAGGAGAGAGTGGAGGCGCGGGCCCTCCCACTGGTCTCTTGCGGCTGAGCCGTATAGTGGGGTGGCGGTCCTTTTTACCGCTCCGGTTGAATGCAGACGGGTTATTGAGTTAGAAATGGGGAGGTGCCTGATCTTAGATGTCCTCATGAAGGGACAAGAGCTCCGGCTCATTAACATCTACGCCCCACAAACCAAGTGGGGACGAAAAGATCTCTTTATGAGGATCAAGCCCTTCCTTTTTACTAGCCGGCAAGTGATCTTTGGAGGGGACTTCAATACTGTCACAAGGTCCCAAGATAGGAGAGGCTCCAATGGTCCGTTGGCTTATGATAGCATAGCTCTCAATAATATAGTTAGGGAAGCTCGCCTAGAGGACGCCCACATCCGGAGCCCCTCAGGCCACGCGGGTTTCACCTATCATCGAGGTAGCTGCAGGTCTAGGATAGACAGGTTTTATTTAAAGGAGGAAGCCGTCTCTTCCGCAGTGTCCGTGGTTGAGGTGGAGTTCTCCGATCACTGTATGATTTTGTTTTCCTTGAATGTTTCAGAGACCCCCCGGATGGGTAAAGGTTATTGGAAGCTGAATTCGTCCCTCCTGGAGGAAGCGGAGGTAAGACAGTCCTTTGAGGATTTTCTTCAGAGTCAGGTACCTTTACTGGACCTTTGTAGTAGTAAGTCAGAGTGGTGGGAGATATTCAAGAAGCGGGTTGCGGGGTTCTTCCGCCAGCTCTCGAGCCTCAGGTCCCTGAACAGGTATCGCTTGTATCAGGGTCTGAGGAGGAAACTCGAGCTTCTCGTCTCGACTGGAGGTAGCCGGGAGGATATCTCCAGAGTGAAGTCCTTGCTGATGAGGTGTCAGTACGATAGGCACGCATCTTTGGTTTTTGAGAGGGATTTTGGGAAGTACCGCTCGCCCGACCCTTACAGAAACTGCAAGATGTCAGTGAGTAGTAAAATCATCTCAGGACTGATTGATAGTACGGGATCTCTGAATCGGTCCAGATCAGGGATCCTGGAGGTCGTCAGATCCTTCTACTTGCACCTCTTGGGGAGGAAGGATCTAGATCGGGACAAGATGTCGGCTTTCCTGGCTGAAACCATTCCTGAGCCAGGGGTAGACCCCTCTCTTGGCGTTTTGGCAGAAGAAATTAAGGAAGAGGAAGTGAGACTGGCGATCGAGGGGCTTGCCCCCAAGAAGTCGCCAGGTCCGGATGGCTTAACATCCGAGTGGTACAAGACCTTTAAGGAGTCTTTAGCTCCCCTCTTGACTGTGGTATTCAATGAGTGTCTCTCCTCGGGCACTCTGCCTAGGTCAATGAGGAGGTCAGCCCTGATTCTTCTCTCAAAGGGTAAAGATCCTAGCCGGATTGAGAATTGGAGGCCCATAGCTCTTCTCAATACGGACAGGAAGCTTCTGGCCAAGATACTGTTTAATCGGTTGGTGGAGTTTGCACCCCGGCTCCTTTCGGGGGCCCAGCACTGCTCTGTTCCAGGCTGAAGCACCTTAAGTGCTGTTCTCGGTGTCCGGGAGGCAGTGGAGCAGAGTAGTGCAGGTCTCTGGAAGGGGTACTTGCTGTCCCTGGATCAGGCCAAAGCATTTGATCGGGTGAACCATGACTACCTCTGGTCCGTCCTCCTTAGATATGGCTTACCATGTGCTTTTATTAATTGGCTTAAGACCTTATATGCAGGGGCAGAGAGTTTCCCGCTGGTGAACGGGTGGTCTGGCCGCTCTTTTGAGGTGGGGTCCGGAGTCCGTCAGGGTTGTCCTTTGAGCCCGCTTTTATATGTGTTCGCAATCGATCCCTTCGTCCGGAGGGTAGATTGTGGGCCGTTGGCGGGAGTCGGGATGAGTCTGGCGGAGCTGGATGTCGCCCAGAGAGTGGTGGTGTACGCTGATGATGTCACCATTTTCGTGTCCTCGAGAGAGGAGGTCGATGTGGTGATGTCGGAGGTGGAACGTTACTCGGAGGCATCCGGGTCTAAGATCAACCGGGATAAGTGTGAAAGTCTCTGGCTGGGAGGGGAAGATCCCACTTTTGATCTCCCGGACACCCTCCCAGGGCCCCAAGAGTCAGCAAAAATTCTGGGCATCACATTCGGCCAGGATGATTATCCCACCAAAAACTGGGACGGTAAGCTCCAGGATGCCACTCAGAGGGTGAACCAGTGGAAGGGTTGGTCTATGACCCTCAGGGAAAGGGTACACCTGATCAAATCGTACCTGCTCCCCTTGTTTATCTATCTGGGCAGCGTATGTATCTTGCCAGAGGCTTACTACACTAGGGTCTACAGCCTGTTTTTCCAACTGTTATGGGGGAACAGGATGAACCTAGTCAAGAGGGAGGTTACGTACCGCACATGGAGACTAGGGGGTTTATCTATGGTAAACCCTGTGGTGTTCTTAACCAACACCTTCTTGAAAGCCAACATCTCAAACCTCTGGTCAGAGAGGGCTCCTCCGTGGGTACTCTCCTGCAGGGAATGGTTTCGGCCTTTCTTCCAGGAATGGGAGACAGGAGGGCAAGTGAAGGACCTCCGTACGCCCCATGGGCATCTTCCGGCTTACGCTACCCCGACTCTGAAGGCGATACGTCGGTGGGGTCTGGGAGTGTGGGAGATCAGGACCCAGTCAAGGCAGTTCCTTGACAAACGGGGTTCTGTTGACCCACTTCCAGAAGCCTCTGGCGCTCAGGGACTGCCCAGGTCGGGATCTGAGGGTGGGGTTGTATCTCTTAAATATGAAAAGGATCCCCCAGAAGTTTTGGGACTTGGCCTGGCGCTGCTTTCAGGGGAAGCTATATGTGAGGGACAATTTGAAGTGTAGGAGATCTGATGACCGGGGATGTCCCCGAGAAGAGTGCGGGGACATGCTGGAAAGCATGGACCATTTCCTGCTTCATTGTCCCTTTAATATAAGGGTCTACAACCGGGTGGGCGCTTCCATCGGCTGGAGTCAACTTGCCGGCCTTACCTATCCAGAGTGGGCTTATGGGGCATTCAGGAACCTGGGTGGCCGTGATCGGGGCACTTTATTCTTAGTCAGTTTAGTGGTTAGATACTACACGTGGAATGCACGGTGTTTAGTGTCTAATCAGCGCAAAGTCCTCTCCGAGGTGGAGGTCTGTAGGAACATCACCGGTGACCTCGGGAAGATCAGGTCTTTGGAGTATGGCAGTCTTGGTACCAGTAGGGCTTCTCTCCTATGGAGAGGGTTTTCTTTTGATGTGCCCTAGGTACTAGACCTTTTGGGTAGAGTACCCTTGTTTTTGTTAGGGACAGTGATGCAGGGACAGGGTTAGGGTGATAGTAGGGTCAGTTTATCTTTAGGGATAATGGTAGGGTGAGAGGTAGGGTGCAGTTAGGGAAAGAATATACATTTTCTATGTATCAGGATTGCCATCCTTCTTCCTGGTGGTGGGCTAATGCATGTGCACCCTAGCTTTTTGTTTTGTTTTCAGATGCTATGGTTATGAAGGGCTTACAGGCACCGAACTTGGGCCTAAAGTGGGTTGTATTGTTTGCTTATGTATGTTAAAGCTGGTTATGGTTAAGTTGGTTGGGAGGAGTTCTAGGTTGCGAGGGTATATTTGTGGGTGGTGGTGGTCTTTTCTTTTGGTGGACCTGACATGGGTCAGTTGTGGACTGGACATTGAGGACTATGAACTGTATGGAAAAAAACTCTGACCCATGTACAGGAGGGCGGGTGGTGTGGGTGAAGGGTCAGTTTAGTGTAGAATGTTCTTTTATATTTGTAGGTGTGTTTTCTGTTTATTTATAGGTGTATATAGTTTGTGTATAGTAGTGTATATAGGTAGTTATGTATATAGTATGTATAATGTATGTTATATTATTGTAAAATGTTTTTTTTTTTTTAAGTATATAGTATTTATAGTAGGGATAGACATGGCAGTCGAACCAGTTTTGTTTTTGTAGTAATGTTTCTTTAGTATCCCGTTGTGGATTTATTTTCTTTGGTTTATATATGTAGTATGTAGTAAAGATGTGTGTAAGCATGTGTGTATTGTGTTTTCTGTGATATTTTCCTGAGTTTGGGTATTTTGAGTTGAATTTAATTTATTTATTTATTTATTTTTGGTTTCTTGGTTAAATGTAGTTAATATATGGATATAAATGTGTGCATGTGTGAGTGTGGTATAGTGTTGTTATTATTATTTTATTAATATTATTATTTAAAAAAAAAAAACATGGTGTGCAGTGTGAGTGCTTGTTGTGTTTTCTATGTATGATTTTTCCCGAGTTTGGGTGTTTTGAGTTAAAGCAAAATAGTGCTATTTTTATGTTTCTTATGAGTGTGTTGTTTGGCTATGAAAGGTGTAGTTATAATATTTCTAGTAGTTATAATATTTCTAGTTCTAGTAGGAAAGCTGGGCTGGCCGGTTAGGCAGGATTTTTGTTCTTTTATTTAAATGTAAAGTTTGGGTTTATGTTATTTCATGTTGTTGTTTTTTTGTTATGGCAAAGTTGTGCTGGTTTATGTTTTGTTATGATTTATATTTTTCTAATAAAAGATTTACAGGATACAACTCAGGATCAGTGCAGGATAAGTAATGTAATGTGTGTACACAGTGACCTCACCAGCAGAATAGTGAGTACAGCTCTAGAGAATAATACAGGATATAACTCAGGATCAGTACAGGATAAGTAATGTATGTACACAGTGACCTCACCAGCAGAATAGTGAGTGCAGCTCTGGAGTATAATACAGGATATAACTCAGGATCAGTACAGGATAAGTAATGTAATGTATGTACCCAGTGACCTCACCAGCAGAATAGTGAGTACAGCTCTGGAGTATAATACAGGATGTAACTCAGGATCAGTACAGGATAAGTAATGTAATGTATGTATACAGTGACCTCACCAGCAGAATAGTGAGTACAGCTCTGGAGTATAATACAGGATATAACTCAGGATCAGTACAGGATAAGTAATGTAATGTATATACACAGTGAC